>NW_009909690.1:0-5485 GCF_000696875.1 Nestor notabilis | reverse complement strand
CTGCTCCAGCCCCTGAGCATCCTCGTGGCCTCCGCTGGACTTGCTCCAACAGCTCCATGTCCTTCTGATGTTGGGGACACCAGATGGTAAACTCCTGCCTGTTCACGAGGACCCCGTCTCCTCTCCCCATACCCCAGCTCCTGTAGGGATAAGGGATGCTGGGATTTGCGATCCAACCTCCCATCACCCATCCTGGATCTCCACCAAGGCCACGCAGATGTCCCTCTTTCCACCTGAAAGCACCAGAGGAATTCCCCCCCTCTGCCTCCATGTGCTGGCTGGAGACCCTGTGGATTTTGAACTTTCCTCTGGGAGTATTAAGCAAGGATTACAAACTGGAATCAAGGGAATCTCTCTGCTCTGTGCCCTGTGGGAAAGCCGCAGCTGTGGCCTCGCTGGGCAATCCTTCCTTGGTGCATCACAGCCTACCTGCAGGCTACCACGGATGGAGAATTCCCCCCTTTCCAGAGCAATTACAGTGTGTTTCCTTATTCTCCTCCATCCCATCTGCTGCAGAAGCAAGTGCTGACCAGTGCTTTGCAGCGGATGTGTGCATCCGTACGCTGGATTTGCACCTTTAGGGTATATAAACCCACCCTGTTACCTCCCAAAAAGCCACGGACCAGCATCCCCAGCTCTGGGAACAGCCGAGGTGAGTTTGGCTCATTGCTGCTGCAGCCCAGACAGGCCAGGGCATGGACTCACAGGACATTCAGCCTTTCAGCTTCACTGCCATCCTTTGTGTGCTGCCTATTCAGAGCTGGGCCCATCCTGCTCCAGCCAAAGTGGGACTCGGGCACGGCTGCAAGCCAGAGAGGAGGAAAAGGGCTGTGATTCCGCCTGAATCTGACATATCGCTGCCTGCAAAGCCATCGCCCTGTGGTGCCTTGAGCTGCAGGAGTGGCGAAGGAGGATGTTGCAAGGGGAAGATTAAAGCATCAATCCTGAACTTGCCCTTGAGCTGAGCAGAGAAGCAGAGTCTGACCCCAAAGCCTTTCCATCATAGAAAACACACTGTCCCAATCAAAGAATGAATTGTGCTGGAAGGGACCTTAAAGCTCCTACAGTCCCAGCCCCTGCCCCGGGCAGGGACACCTTCCACTAGAGCAGGTTGCTCCAAGCCCCTGTGTCCAACCTGGCCTTGAACACTTCCAGGGAGTTTAATCCTCCAAGACCTAACCCTGCCACGTGCTGTGCTCCCTCCAAGAGGTGTTCAGCACAAGGATGGCTTCTCACTGGTCCTCAGTGCCAGACCCACCCTGGCTCTGAGCATCCCTGCCTTCCTCATCTGCAGCAGTGACAGATCCCAGAGGTAACTGAGATGCCCAGAGGAGGAGGTGAGGCTCAGAGGCTCCTAAGGACATGCAAAACATCCCACTAGGCCGGTGTGGTTCTTCCAGCTCCTCTCCACCAGCGACTACGGGAGGGTCAAGCACCTTTAGTGTAATCAACTGGTTCCATCTCTCCCATCGGCTCTCATGGCACCCAGCACCCAGACCTGTTGGATGAGGGCTGTGCAGTGTATGTCCTTCTGGAACTAATCAGTCTGATTTGCCTTTTAGATTGGATCACATCTGCCTCCTGTGGATGCAACTGCATGGAAAGGACCGCAGGGATGTGGCTTAAAGTGAGCTCCTTCTGGCCTCACGCTCCTACCTGTGGGACCTGGCGAACTGCTTTAGTCTCCCACCCCATTCAAAGTGAGAGGGACCAGGTGTCTGCTCTACAAACTGCCTTCATTGCTGTCACAGACCACGCTTGATCCTGGAAAGCAGAAGTCCTGCACCAGCTCTGTTCCCGGCAGCTCAGGAGATGACAGAGTGTCACTGAGCAACCTGCTCTAGTGGAAGGGGGCCCCCGCCCGGGGAGGGGGGGGGGGACACGGGGGGGGGTGGAACTGGAGGAGCTTTAAGGTCTCTTCCAACACAAACCAGGCTGGGATTCCGTGAAAACAAGGGTCAGTCTCCTGGGTCACTGCAGCCCACTGGAAAGGGTGACTGTGGAATGCTGCTGGGGTTTGTATTTAAGGAGTTCTGCCCAAAGAGCCTGTTAGGCTGCAGTGTTTGTCTCTCTAGAAGTAAATTGCTCCTTTAATATATAATCAAGCGAATTAGTAACCCTCGATGCTTTAAATAAGAGAAGCCAAAGGACCACAACAGCATCAGTCCAGATGTTTTGCAGCTGGGCACGGGCTGTTTACCACAGAGATGGGGGTAGGACACCCAATACCAATCAGATCTCACTGTCCTCCACCCCAGCAGCTCCCACGTACCAAACCTAAGTGCTGGGACAAGGCTGCAAATCCCAGGCTGGTTTGTCCAGGGATATTGGATCATAGAATCATGGAATGGTTTGGGTTGAAGGGACCTTAAAGCTCCTCCACTTCTAACCCCTGCCCCGGGCAGGGACACCTTCCACTAGAGCAGGTTGCTCCAAGGCCCATCCAACAAAGTTTGGGGGGGTGTTAAATCAAAGTATGTTGTAACTCGGTAGATCCACTCCCCCCTGAACCCAAAAGCTCCCCAGGGAGCAAAATCACGCTGGAAATAGCTCCCAACAGAAGAACTCCAAGTCGTTCCCTACCCACGAGTGCGGTTTGGAGCCGGGCGGCTGGAGGGGAGGAGCTGGAGCTCTTTTGGCAGCCGGGCCCTCTCATTACGGGAGCAGAGGAGACGGAAGAAGGCAACTCCCAGCATCGCTCCCCCCTCCCGGTCCTCTTCCCGCATCCCATTGCTGTAGGATCTCCGACGTGGCACTGTGGGGGCAGGGAGCGCCTGCAAAGCCCTATTGCACTCGATTGCAGCTAGAATCTCCCTCCACAATGCAAACCAGCCCCATTCCCAGCACGTTTTCCCTGGAAAAAGATCTTTATGGTCCAGATTAAGCTGTTGGCTGAGGGATTTGTAGGAATTCACTCATTTTCTGCATCTAAATCAGTGCAGATTTACTGTGGCTGCCTTGCAGCAGTGCACTGAGGCTTGAGTTCCCTTGGGGGGTAAGTTAGTAGCGTGGGGTATTTAGTGATAAAAAGGAAGAAATTGGAATATACGCTCAAAAATCAGCCCAAAATCTGCAATATCTTAATGCTCAAACACAAAGAACTATTTTTATCCAGCTCCAAATTCCTGTTATTGAGATGAAGCCATTTAAAGGACTGAAGCACTGAGCCCTGTGTCAAAGGAGTTTGGTGCTGGGAGGCAGGAAAAGACACGAAGAGTAAAAGCTTAAGAGTTTCTTCTACATTTTACTAGGAAGAAAAAGGAATCTTACATGGGAAGTAGTTAGAGAGAAGGGTTTGAAGGTGGAGCAAGGCAGAGCTTGGCAATGAAAACCAGCTGACGCTGGAAGTTTAAAGGAGCTTTTCCCATTCCTCAGCTCTGGTCCGTGCTGCTGGTGCACAACAGTGAGATGTCACCTGGGTATTGATTGTTGGCCATCAGCAAATGCACTTCTATACCATGGCACTGTAGTAATAAAGCACCAAATGTGCTGCTAAAACCCTGAGGCCACGTTCTGATCATTTCTGCAGACACGAAGCCAAGAAAACTGCTGCAATATACACTAATATACACAAAATATGATGCTCAAGGTACTTTAACCTCTCCTCACACTGAATCCCTCCCAGAAGGAAGCAGATGTCTGAACAGCGCGGATCTGAGGCCATCAGGCACATTGTCATTGAAGACTGCAGCATTAAGGTACCTGCCTGAATGCAAAATGCCCAGGGAAGGAAGATGTCAGCTGGGAACATTCCCCCTTGGCCTGTCCCTCCATCCCTTGTCCAAAGCCCCTCTCCAGGTTTCCTGGAGCCCCTTTAGGCCCTGGAGCTGCTCTAAGGTGTCCCCTTGAGGAGCCTTCTCTTCTCCAGCTGCCCCAGCCCAGCTCTCTCAGCCTGGCTCCAGAGCAGAGCTGCTCCAGCCCTCGCAGCAGCTCCGGGGCCTCCTCTGGCCTCGCTCCAGCAGCTCCACATCCCTCTTGTGCTGCTGCCCCAGAGCTGGATCAGGGCTGTTGGGAATGGTTGGATGGGATAATCTTTCTCACAGCCAGAATGAAACAATCAGTGACCAGAACAAACCTCCTGTTATCTGCTACCGTTGTTATCAAGGTCTCCGTGCCGCAAACTGTGCTGTGAGTGAAACCAGCACAGAAACACACACTGTGATTTGCTGTTTGAGTGCTGGGGAGCTGGGTTATTGCAGCTGGTGGAAAATTCAGTTTCAAGACCTCTCCTCGTTTGAGTATCTACTCATCTGGCATCACATGAATGGTTTAGACAGGAGGAAAATGTCCCTTTTTGATGCCATCTATTAGAATCGTGGGCTGGGGACTGGGGAATGGAAAGATGAGATGATCCTGATGCAAGGCGCTTGCAAGGCAACAACCCAGGTCTGAGGGCTATATTCCAAGCCAGAAGACACAATCAGATGCTGTTTTCTATATAGCAACAAGAGGTAGTAACCTGCTGATACCTGTCTTCCAAGGGAAGTGGAGAAAGTTAGAGAGCCAAAAGCAGGGGAGAAATGAGACTACATGGTGTTTATAAGCAAGGGAAGACACAGACACCAGTTAAACACAGTGCTGCAGCCTCCTGCTAATGTAGGGGTCAGTGAGGATGGTGCTTATCTAACCAGCAGTATCTCGATTATCCCCATATCCCAGACTGTCATTAAAAACATCCCATGCTGGCTTAAAATGTGCCAGGGTTGAAAGCGAGTGGTGCTCAGGACTTGTGACTCAGCACAGAAACTCTCTATGGCGCATACTTTGCTGCAAGTCTGAGCCAGGCAGTCTGCCACTGGGCAGCATGAGCATTTAACTCCTTCAGCATCACTCTGGGGCTGGGTTTGCTGCCCTAATGCCTCTCTAAACTGCCTCATTTGCCAGACAGGAGGATTTTGCCACTGTGTTATGATACAGTGAAGAACAGACTCCAAACAACCTGCTCATCTCATGCCTATGGCGCAGGGGGGATGTTGGAAGTATGGAAGATGTGGTGGGTAAGAGGTTCATTGCTCCATCAGCACAGCTGATGGGGAAAAGGAGAAGTGGGTGTTAATGAACATGGAGGGATGGATGGATGGATGGATGGATGGGTGGACGGATGGAAAACCAGCCTCTGGGGATACAGCAATATAAGGAAGCTTTCCAGCTGCTGGTAACTTGGCCATCAGATCCCTGCAAAGCATCTCGTCAACCTGAGCTAGTTGAAGATGCCCCTGCTCATTGCAGGGGGTTGGATTGGATGAGTACCTTCCAACACAACCTATTCTGTGATTCTATGACTGCAGGTCCTCTTGGGTATCACCAAATTGGGGAGCACCTAAAAGATGGGAAGATGTGGTTTGAATCAGGTGAAATGTTAAACATTTGCTGCCTGTGACTGCTCTGGCATAAATCACCCCCTCATGTGCCAACAACCAGCCAGCTCCAGGAGGGGCTGGGAGCAGGAAGGTGTCATAGAATCCCAGACTAGTTTGGGTTGAAG
>NW_009909689.1:49770-50094 GCF_000696875.1 Nestor notabilis | reverse complement strand
TATCACATCCCCTACCATGCACCAGCCTCCGTGAAAATCAAACGGTATGATGGGCTGTTAAAAACTACGCTGAGAGCAATGGGTGGTGGGACTTTCAAACACTGGGATATACGTTTACCAAAAACCACCTGGTTGGTGAACATGAGGCGATCTGCCAATAGGGCTGGCCCAGCCCAGTCAGAACTTTTACATACTGTAGAGGGGGATAAAGTTCCTGTGGTGCACATAAAGAGTTTGTTGGGGAAGATAGTCTGGGTTATTCCTGCTTCAGGTAAAGGCAAACCCACTCGTGGGGTTGCTTTTGATCAAGGACCTGGATATAAT
>NW_009909689.1:38171-48868 GCF_000696875.1 Nestor notabilis | reverse complement strand
TGGTTTGTATTATACCTTAGTTACTGGAGTGCTGTTATCTCAACCCATGGGAGTTACATTCCTCCGATTCTCCTCCCCATCCCTCCGGGAGTGGGGGGAAGAAGGAAGGGGAGGGGGGAAGTGAGTGAGTGGCTGCGTGGTTCCAAGTTGCCAGCTGGGCTTAAACCATGACATAAGTGAAGTTGAAGAAGTGAGGTTTCTGTTTCAGTAACTTGTTTCCTTTATTTGATGTTTAAAACATACATAAACAGGACAATTTAAATGAATATAACATTAATGAGAATATAGCACTACAATAATTAACAATAACAGTAATGACAATAAAGCCATCCTGGGAGGTTTCTAATTTACTCCATTAGAGCATATCCTTCAAGTTCATTGATTTCTAGGTAAGATTCCAAAAAGAAATATGCCCAAAGCATAAAAAGTTTTATTAAAGTGTTTGAGTTAACATTGCCCATAGAAAATTACATTTGGTGAGAGAAAATAATAGTAATTGCCATTTAAATAAGACGCAGAAGCTAAACTGTAAGTCAAGCTTAAGTGGATTTCCTTTTTCATCCATTGAAATAACAGAGAAATTGAGTCTAAATCTGGGAAACTTGAAATACTATGTTCTGTAACTGCTGTGGGGAAGCCAGATCTTTTCTCTATGTAATCCTCCTCCCACAGCCAGTATCCTGGCACCAGAAAATGACAGGCCAAAAGTTGTTCTGTCATTCTGCGAGGATGTCCATCCCAGTTGTGAACCCAGGGTAGGTGTTTGCAGTGAGTCCAGAAACAGGCATACTGTCATTTTCCTGTCATAGGGTGATAGGAAATCCTGCTGCTGGTGTCCTCGAGGTTTTATGCATGGGGTAAGGGCGTACTGTGGTCACATAAGCTTCAAAAGCAGAGCCGAAGTGAGATGCAGGAAACTTTCTGCCCAGGAGTGAATTTCATTCTCCACCTGCATCTGAGCAGGTAAGCTTCACAGATATTCTGATGTGAATTTTTGTGAGTAAATCTCAATTATTGAGGATGCTGTGAAAGGAAACCACAAAATCAACAAACCAACCAAACCAGGCTACAATAAGGTACATATATATGATCAAAATAAATCCACCTGAAAATAAGAACAATATACATATTTGAAAGATCATTCGGCTGTTTCCAGTTTTTCATGTCTACATGTGCAATGAGTACTTAACAGCCTACAGATTTCCTTCCTATTTCATCACACCCCTGAAATGACAGCTGAATTGAGCCAATGCTGATGTTATAACACAGTATATAAATTGTGCAATTCAAAGAAATCCTACATCTGTTTTGAACTTAAAAGACCAGCTCACTGAGGAGAATAACATCATACCACTCCTAGTCCTGCAGCACAGGCAACACTTCCTGGTGGTAGAGGCTGCAAAGTAGAAAATAAAGTAGACTCAGCCAGGATCCAGCTGCTTTGTAATAATTATGTTTCCTATTTCTTCTCAGTTACTTAACAAAAAACTACACACTCAGGTATATTTCTTTTGCCACGCTTCTCATTCCTAATTGTACTCTGTGGAGCTGGTTATTAATTTGATGAAGATACAATTATCCAGCAATGCAGGGGTCCTGAAATTTCTTTAAAACTCAATTTTATTAGAAAACAGTAAAACTGATCATGAGGAGTAAAAAAAAAAAAAAGAGATAATTGTTGTCAGCAGTGTTATGTCTTTATCATTTCAAAAGTTTGGATTAGATGAGAGAGAAGAGATGAAGCTACACAAAAATAATGTCAGGCTAGACCTGGAAACAGATATTTTGGTCGAACAACAACAGCAATTAGCAAAGTAGCAAAACTGTCTCCTTGTGGTAACACAATAACAAAGCAGCAACATGGTCTTTCTGTCCAGCAGATGGTAGGTTTACATCCAGGCACAAGCAGATCACATCACTCATCTCCAACACATGGATTGTGCCTTTGCTGTGCTCATTTTGATGCATGACTGCTTGGAGCATTTCCATGTTAAACAACAGTCCTCTTACTGACAGGGCATGCCTATTGCAGGATTATCCTGGCTGTTTGCACAGGGTCCTAGAAATTGTGTCATCTGTATCTTTGCTTTTTATCCATCAAAAGTCAGTATTTAATTCTGACTTTATGGTGCTGTGTTATTGTGGAAGCAGAGAGCCTGCCTTCAGTACAGAACAAAACTGAAGCTTAACAAAAGGCAGTTGAGGAAGCTCAGCAATGCATAGGAAGCCACAAGTACTCTATAAAAAAGACACAGTTATTACTAAATTAACAGTATCTTCCATGCACATGGCACATCTGGTCTAGTGGTTTTAATTCAGTCAAAAAGAAAGTCAACAATTCTGAAATGTAATTTCTTCTTTGGTTAGTAGTTTTCCTTCAGTGACTCATTCATACCAGGTCCTTATCTCTAAATCCCAGAGAATTTTGGGGCTTAGATCATGATAATAATAATGGGCCTAGTACTGGCCTCCTTCTTTAACAACCAACTATTACTTGGAATATGTCCAGACTCCACCTTCAGGAAATTCAGAGACACATGACTACCTTCAACCTTCATTGAAACTGTACATCTAAGTCAGAATTTAGCCACCCTCACTGCAGTATATTCCTCTGAAAATGTTTTTCCCATCTAAATGTACATAAATGTTACATAAAATTCCATAATCTTTCTTGAACCTTCCTTTAATGCCTCTGAGGGCTTTCATCGGACATTTATCAGGCTAGATTATATACACAGACACACTCCTGACTCTCTCTTTGAATGCCTTCACAGGCATCAAAGCAGATAACATCCATAATTTCTATTTATTTCTCAGAGTGGTAATTAACATTGTTCCAATAGAAGAAAACAGTACTCTTCTGGGTTGCACTGAAGCTCTTCCTGAGAAAAGGTAAATTTATTTACTGCCTCAGTCTGCCTGGCCACTGGGGTCATGGAAGGGACAAAAACATGAGCAGAAACCATCCCTCATTTCCAGATCCCATGTCCAGATAACTCACACAAGGCTTGATGGCTTTTATTTTTTCTGTGGATAAATAGTCCAAGCCACCAGCTGTTCATTATTGGTTTTGACTTACAGTACTATGAAAAACTAATAAAAATGTACCAGTGGTATGATTTAAAAATATATTTATTGACACAGCATAGAAACATATTAGGAGCTACATCTCCTCTCATGCCCACAGCCATGGCTAAAGATGAATATGAGCAACAGTCACTGTCTCTTTCTACCACCCATGAGAATGGAAGAGATTTGCTACTTGCTCTGAAAGTCAACAATTCTGGTTATTTTCAGATCACATTGGCAAGAATACAAAAAAAGGCCCTCACAGAGATTAGGTTTTACAAAATAAAGTTCAGCAAGGTGCAGGGTGAAATTTAACTTCAGCTTTTTAATTGTCATAATCAAATAATAATTATACTCTTGGGCTTTCTCCTCACAACTGTATGCGCATACAGTGCCAGCTAATTTTTGCAGCTTCTGAATTGTCAAATGTCTACTAGTTGCTTGATTTTTACAGAGGATCTGTACACACTGTTTAGATAGACTTGTGGGTATTCATTACATTTGCAGATCCAGACAGAATTTTTAAAGGATCAGACCAGCCATGTCTAATGAAGAGTACTCCTAGAAAAATACTTCCCATCAAGTTGTTATACTTGAAACACTCATCTGAGACCCTCTCAAGCCAAGGGAATATTTATGTCTGAAAGTGAACATTGAATATTGTACAAGGAGTAAATTTAGGTGAGATTTTGAAATACTTAAACTGAGAATATGTATTCCTTTTTTGTAACTCTGGTCTGGGGGACACATCTAGAAAAATAGTGCCATCCAGTCTGAAGTGAAACACACATTTTTTATCATTAATAAGAAATACAATTAAAAAAAATATTCCATGTTGATTTAAGCTATTCTAGTGCCAAAATACCTGAAGCTAGGGGACATTTTTTTAATTTATGCACAGGTCCATTTTCATCACTCTGGCAATGTCAGGTGAGTATGAATTATAGTTACGTACTCTTTAAAGCTGACATGACATGCTAGAGCTCTGCACAGTGAGTGCAGAAGAGGCCTCCAAGGGTCAAGGAAGTTAATCTTATGGAGAGAAAGTCCCTTTGAATATTCAAGAGAAACTGGGCTCCAATTTGGATGATTTAGGAGAGCCTGGTTGTAACAGCTAGTTCATCTGCTGTGATGTTAGCCATTTTGAGCTTCCCAGTGAAGAGAATTAAAAGTCTGTTTACACATTCCCCAAATGACGCCGAAAGATGTTGCGCCTCTCCTCTGGGGAGGCAGCAAGCTATGAAGGAAAAATAGAAAACTTTTTCTGCAGCTTTTTCAAATGTTAAGAGGTTTCAAATGCTAGAGAGTAAAGATGGGTCAGTGGGCAGGGTAGATAGAGACAAGGCAACCAAAGGTGGAAATTATAGCACTTCATCTAAATAAAATAAAATTTATTACATTAATAGTATCACCACACTGAAACTCCCAGCTGCAATGCAACTGAAGCTGGCAAAGAGCAGCAATAGATATTACGCATCATCCTAGAGTAGGTGGAGAGGAAGGAATTTTGGCAAAAGCAAAAATTATGTGTTATGGCAGAAACGTTCAGAGATGTTCATCGGACAGAGGAAATGGACCTTGGTTACCGCAGGCTTGTCTGAGAGTATCTATATATTCAGTCTACCAGATCTGCCTGGCAACATTTCAAACCATGGTCAAGGAACCTGGTTTGGGAAACTTGCATGAATAATTCCAGTCTGTGTGCTTTTGATTATCAGTCTGGTTTTTAGTTTTATGAGAGATGTCCTAGTAGGAATTGTTACTTCACAACCTATGCAAAGTCGCAGATGAGCAACTTTGATACTTCAGTTTTTGGCTAATGAATTTGGGGAATGTTTGAGAATGGTTTTGCAAAGCTGATTATGCAGGTGGTCAAAGGCTGGTCTGATGCCCCTTGCTATCAGTGGAAGTGGAATAAGCCTTCGGAATCAAATGCCTGGGAATCTCTCTCTGTCACATAGAAATCATTAACCTTGTAAGCCACTAGAACATTTTTTACAGGCATATTCCACTTCTACATACATTTTGCTTCTTCCGTGTAAGACTGAGTTTGCAGGTGCTATCATTCTGCATCCAAATGTTTCAAGTTTCTTAAAAGAGTATAACTTCACTTGCAATGCATACATCATAGTAGAAATACCTCCATTTGTGCTGTTAAGCTAGAGCTTTTTTCTGTTCAAGATAGTAAAACAACCCAAAAGCTTCTCTTCCTTTTCCTCTTGACTAGAAATCATGTGAGCAGGACACAATTTTTTAACTCATATTAAACATTATGAGACTGCCAAAAGTGCCACTGAAGTACTATGTGTTAATTTATACAGAAATATGTATCTTCTACACTGAAGCTAGTCTCTCGTCAAGAGTGTGATGGTTAAGGAGTGAATGAAACTCAGTGATGGAGTTTAAGATTTCCAGAAAGTTGGATTATTAAGGCAGCAGTGAAGTAAGTGAAACACCAGGTCACTTCAAAAGCAGAATGCACAGAGAGAGAAGGAATATAATTCTTCATTGTCATTTCAAGAAGGCTAACAAGTCATGCCAGTCAGAAGGGAAGCTTCTCCTAGTGAGAGAGTCATCATGAGCAGGCCAGCTAGGGGAATTTATTCATAGAACAGTGACCAGATTCAAAGATGCTCTCTAATTCTGTTTTTATGATCCATGAGGTCATGAGGACAGGTAATTTTGCTGCACTAGAAATTTGTACACATTAGTTATCTACTTAATATTGAAATGAGCAGTTATTTTTCTATTTCATTCAAAATGCAAACAAAAAGTATACTTTAATTATTTAAAATGTTAAATCATTTTCAGTAATCAACATTATCAATGTTTAACTGAGGGTATGCGTTCATTTTTTATAACTCTGTTATTTAGGGCATGCATCTAGCAAAATAAGACGATTCCAATGTAATTTAAAAATAAAGCACATAATATTTGAAGATTCAACATTGGTTCTTATGAATGTTTTGGAGCATTAACCTGGTACATACTGACAGTGAGAAACATACAAAATTAATGGCATGAAAATAAAAAGCAAACATTTCAGCCAACTGGAGTAGGAAACCTTAAAAATTGAAAACATCAATAACACTCACCTTAGGGAAGTTATTAATACATTTAATAGAGGTGGTGTGTTTAAAATGACTTGCAGAGTTACAGAATAATATATTGCATCCTTTACCCTAGCTTCTCTTAAAATAAAGGGAAAATATTTTTAGCACATTAATTTCCATGGCAGCTTGAAATACATACAAGATTTGTCTTTTTCTTTAAGTATTATTTTGCAAGAATTCATATTAATCAATGACTGTGTTATCATTTCCCAATAAAGAAATAAAAAATACTGAAAGTTGAGCTTGAACTGTACAAAGTGATCACATGAAGTAGTTCATTTTTTATTACATCTGCCTCTTAGATATGAAAGCCTTCTGGCTTGTTTTCTTGAAAAGAAAAAAGGATAAAACCCCATGTTTCTCTTTTTCTTCCATAGGATAAATATATATGGTTCATGAAAACTGAAATATTTTAATGAAACATTTGAAAAGACCAACTATCCTATAACAAGCTTTTAGCATTAGCTGTAAGTGGAGTTTACTCAGGAAGACAACTGGAAGTGCCTAAATATATCTTATTAATTAACAGGAGAACATCATTGCCAACATCTCTGAATAATTTATCCACTCTATTAACTATTTTGATCCTAAAATTTTTGTAGATATTCATCCTCTGTGAGTGATTGCAGAAAGAATCTTGATGCTTTAATAGTGATATCGATCACTTTTATAGCACTCGGCAGTGATTCTTAGCATCAACTCATAAAACTGGAGGAACAGAGTGATGAATAAGGACTTGAAAACTCAAAGACCTGCACAGATATTAACTAATCACTGCAACATCATGGTGCATCACTGAGCCAATATGTTGTTATGCTGATGGGAATAATAACACAGAGTGACTTTCCATATCTTGAAAATCAGAGCTCATGACTTCCCACTTTGTTCTCATTCTTTTCTCTATCAGGCTGCTTCTGCTTGGCATGCACTAATGTTCAACGATAGCAACTGCGAACTGCTGAGTACATGCAGTAATTTGAGGGATGTCCACTGTCTCTGAATGTCCCATGGACCTTGCAGAGTGTTTAAGCAATTAGATGCTAGCAGCTGTGCCCATCTGAGGAACTGAAGCAACGAACAGCAGATTGGGTTGATGCCCCCCATCACACTCACACATGTGCCTCACTTTGCTGTTCTCTCCTATACCCAACTCACCTCACTTTTGATACAGAGTGGGGGACATGAGCATTGCACTGCAGGAGCCAAAGCTGGAAGGATGGGCATTGAAAGAAGAGGCAACAACATGTGTCCTCAAGGAGGTGTAGAAAAATCCCTCCTTCTTGTGCCTTATGTGTGAAGTAATGGTAAGGGTGCTGAGGGCTTGACCAACCAACTGCAGATGTCTCTGGGTGCTGCAGGGCATGGACCCTCAGATCTGTCACAGACTGCTTTTATTTAAATGTTTTCTGCCAATTTGTCCCTTCAGAGCCAACACAGAGAACTCCGATTAAATATAGCAGTAGGATAATATTCTCGCTCATGAAGGTGCCTTCTTCATCCCTGCTTATATTTCTATCTTTTACCTTCATTTTATGTTTTTTTCTTTTTCATGTACGACTAATTTTCAGTGATGAAAGAGGCTCTGCCTTCACTGATCCTCTCCTGCTGGGATTGGATGTAGCAAAATTAAAGCTATCATGAATAGTGCTGCAATCTGATGTAAACAGAGCTGTCCTGGAAGGAACTAGTCCCTGTAGCAGGGCTGGTAGAAATCTTTATTTTCAAACAAAAACTAACTTTTGTTTTTCTAGCACAATAATTGAAAAAGAATCCATAAGATTAGAGTGTTAGAGGTTAAAAGTCTCAACATTGGCTGAAAAATGTAATGTCCTTCAATGTCCTATGTCTGAACTCCCTTCACAGCAATGCCCATGACATTGCTCACTTTCTCGCTTTACCACAAGAGGTATTTCATGATTCCTTGGACATGCAAAAATCAGGGCACTAACTGTATGTGGTGGTTTGTCATTGAAATGCATCTAACTGTGGAAAAAGATTAATATACAAATTAAAAGCCTGACCCATTGCCTCCTTAGGTGACTAGAAACCTTTACACTGGCTTTAGTAGATATTAAATCAAGGTCTGTGAGACCAGGCTATACAGATAAATCTGCATTGCTCTGGGATGTGGCAGCTGTAGAATCCACAGTCTTTCTTTGAAGGAGACTCAATAACTCAAGGTATTATAACTCTAAAAGACTGTGCTAAAAGATTGTGTGAGTAGATGACCTAATTAGACACTAAACAACATCATTGCTGATGTGAGATGATAAATGTGAAGCCACAATGAAGTGTAAAGACACCCTAGTTTATACTTGTTTTCTGATGTCAGATACTTCTGTGAAAATTTTCAACTTGAATGGGGAACCAGTTTACATGTAACCACAAATCATTACTTATTATGTTGGTGCTTTGGTTTTGCAAAACATACTTCAGTGCTAGTTTAAGCCAGAGGAGAGGAATAAGACCTCCTGTTTTAAAATACAAGAACAGTGCTCAAAACCAACAGTGAATTTAAATGCAGTGAGATGTTTTCTCTGTGACCTACTGCATTATACGTTATTCTAGATTGGGAGCTCTTCTCAGCTGAAGCTCTGTTTTAAGAGTTCAGGCCCATTAAGGATGGGAGAAGAAGAGCTACACCTCAGCAAATGAGCTAGACTGAGCCATGGAAACCCTACAGGCAAAATATTTGCTTATAAAACGTACAGTCCTGCGGTGCACAAAACAGATTTTGATAGCATGAGGTTTTAAAATAATAGAAAATTGGTTAGGGAGGTCATCTAATCCATCTCTTGCCTCACATTCAAGCTAGCTTATTATTAATAAGTGGAACCGCTATGCATGAATAACTGAGATCACAGAATTTTTATGCCACTCTCATCTATTTTCTTTGTGATTCTCGTAGTTTTGCAGCCACAGTCACACTTGGGGAACTGCAAAGCCAAAGTCACGTGCTAAACTTTCTTTTAAAAAGATAAGAAGCATTTCTCTCCAATGATGTAACACTTCCTTTACTGTAGTTGTTAAGATACAAATTTAAACATGCATGTCCTGCACATTATACTATTCTATATGAACAAATGCAGTATGTAAAAGCACAACAAAAGAGTTTCACTGAACTGGCAAATTCAGTACTCAAAATGTAATGTAGATTGTCTTAACCCGTTCCATTTGTTCCAGTGGTTTAGGGTATGACCCTTCACTGCTTAGTAACATGTAATTTCATTCTACTCACTGCTTGACTTATTGCTGTGCAGAACAGCATTTTGTTTCCATTCAGCAAATAAGTTTTGGTTAAAGAAGGTTTTATAATACGAAGTGTTAAACAATTTTATAGTAATGATCACTGCCAGCCCAGCCTATAGAAGGGGTAACAGTTTGAACAAACTTGGAGGCTGGCATTGTAAAAGTAAGTACTGGGACAAAAAATCAGTAAACAGACTATGGAAGATGTAGGTTAAGCAACATGAAAGGTGCATGGTTATAGCAGGCTTCCTAATTGCCCTGTGTCACTATCATCATTCCCCATCATTCTCTTAATTAGCCATGGTAGCGGTACTAAGCACTGAATACATAGAAAAAGACTGGTTAGAGCATAAAGGATACACTGACACTACTTCTGTTAACACTTTCTCACATCTTTAAAAAAGTATGGTTTGTTTTAAAGGCTCAGTGTATCTATTTGCTTGTTTTATCAGTGAGTGGAAATGGAGACTTAATACCTGTCATGCCTCCCAGGGTTATTATACACAACAAAAGATGTCTCTGCTGCTATTTTTATTCATTTTCCTTTGTCTTTTAGGTAAGCTTGCTCTTTGCAGTAGGTATAAAATAAGCCTTATAGGAGAACCACAGAAAATGGGATCACATTGTTTGGTGCCCCTCTACATCTTGTAGAGATACTTACGATCAAGATGTTACCATGCCAGCTGCCATCTTACCAACAGGAAGGATCAGGGAAACAGAAGAAAATGAAAAATAGAAAGGAAGAAAAAAAGATGCATAGAAAAGAGAAAAAATTGCTAAATAAACAAATCATCATGCAATAGATATTAATGTCCTTTCCTGTGAAATCGTCTGTCAGTTTGTCAGTTCCTACTTCACTGTCCACCAAATAATTCTATTCTATTCAAATAATCTGTCAGATCTAATCAGAAGGAGACAGTCAGCCTACCAAAATGTTTTCTAGAGCTGGGGCTTTCATGTCAGGACCAATCAGGCACTACTGTCTCTGTCACTTTGTCATGTATGTTTTAAATAAAGCAAAATAAACTCTGCACCTAAGGGGTTTTTAAATTTTTTTTGTTTGTTCAATTTTTTGTTTGTCTGTATGTGTAATAATTTGGGTTTGATAGACAAAAGTTCTGCTTTTTTTTTCAGTAGCCTGAGCAGCTTTAGTGAGGTGAAAAACAAACGAGGATGAAAGGAATTATGAGACTCTTTCTTAAAAAGTTTTGGTTTGGTTTGCTTTTTTTTTTCCCAGGGTGATACAACTCATTTCCACAGATGCCT
>NW_009909689.1:0-38140 GCF_000696875.1 Nestor notabilis | reverse complement strand
TCCCTACACTGTTTAAAAAAACACTACGTAGTAAATATAAAATGTAAATTATTTTAAACATATGGTCCAAAATTTGTACTTCATATAAAGCTATGAAAAATACCCTGATTTATGCTAAGGATAAACTTGATATAGTAACCATTTTTATAAAAAACAAGTATAAGAGTAAAACCCGAATTTCTGGCTAGAATGATAGTATTTTTCCCTCAGTGAATAAGCATCATGGAGACAGGATACGCATAGGCTTTCTAGGAGGGCATATTGAAGGGCATTGGCTGATGCAATCACTGCATTACCAGTATCCAACACAGCTTTGGAACTTCTTGGCTCTGAAAGAAGAGAGCCAAAGCTCAAACTTAATTCAGCTTTCTCTGAACATACTAGATACCCAAAGGATTTGAAATGTTAGTAACTACGCAATAAACTGTCAAAAAAGCATAGCATAAAATTATGACTGGATAAAATAGGGCACAAAACAGGGGCAGGGGAAAGTATAAGTCGCAGACAAATTGATTTCAGTCTGTTCTTGTTGCAAACTTATTCTACCTCTCCTGAAGACCAGTTTCTGTAGTATTAAAAACTGCATCATACCTGTTCTTTCTTACTTTTGCTTTGATTTTAGAAGGTTGTATCTTAAAGTTCCTCCAAGAAATATATTTTTGTCTGCAGCATCTCTTCCTTATAGTCTTGAGTTAGAGTATGACTATTTGGCATTAAAGCAGCTAATGGAAAAGCTGTCCACTGGCAAGAAAAGAAGAAATAATTTATAACAGCTAATGAAATTAGATTCTTCATTTTTTTTCCTCCACCTATAAAGTACTCAAACACATAATGCTTCTATTTTTTCCACAGATTTTGGTAAACTCTTTCTAGTGAAAAGTTCATTTAGGAATAGTTCATTTTAAATATCTGAGCAGAAAAACACACCCTCTCCAGATTAATTATTTAGCCATAGAAATGTCATGACATTATTCACTTCCTCAGCTTCAATATTTTCCTTTTTAAAAACACTCCAGCACAGTTGCTGTCCTCCTCTAAGTACTCCATGAAGACTGTAAGCATATTAAACTGATAAGAGACTGATGCATATTTATAGTCAGATATTTTTCCTTTTTCTCCTATGACTGTCTGTAGAAGATTCAGGAAAAATGTCCAGGATAAGAGTAAGTCTGGAAAAAGCATATTAAATAACCCTGTCTTCTGTTGATAAAATATCACTTTCTGAAGCTGTTTCCTAAAGACTCTAGAAGGTATCAAGAGTAGTTCTATATGAATATTTAGGATGCAGGCCTTTGTCCACAGCCTGAACCCTGTACTGTCATCCTTTCATATCCTTTCATCTTTTCATGATCCAGGCTGGGATGTTTTTTTCACTTTAAGCACACAGGAAAGCATTTATTTCCAATATGGTCTCCTTGTCTAGATAACAGATTTTCTTTCTATAAAGGCTGTCTGGATGTATTGGTATTGGATCTCAATGGAGTCTGAGGCAGAAAATCAGATGTTCTACTACAACACGTCTGTAGGAGCTTACATGAGTACCTCAGCTATACTTTTGCCATCTTGCTGTACTAATTTTACAGAAACTTAATGTCTTTTTCCTTGGAATAGTGCTAAGACATTAACTATTATCCTCTCATCCTCAACAGCCAGAAAGGTATTTCTCCATGCCCTTGCCCCACTCCTCAGCCCCCTGTTAATCCTGCTTCATCTGTCAGTGAGCAGCTGTTGGTATTATAGTCAAGATGTGTTTTGCAGGAACTCGTCTACAAAGACTTCTGCCATGTGAACGAACTGAGTCATACACGAAATCAGGAAAATACCTCATTTTAAACAGTTGTGTCACCAAGTGTTCTTGAGATCTATCCCACTTTGGAGAACATTTCTTCAGCTACATCATGAAAATTGAAGTATTTTATCCTCAGTAAATATGGAAAAAATTTGCAGAAAGCTAACCTTCTAGTCTTGCATAAGACAAACACACTTCAGGCTTGAAAACTGTACCTTCCATTTGGCTTTGACTGTACAAGGAACCTCTCATAATATTTTTTCTGAGGGGCCCTTGACTTCTTCTCTTTAAATGCATGTTACATGTGTTTCTGTTTATCAGTTTTCTGTCTTTGTGCAAGACAAAGATCTTTTGATGGTTTTCTCTGATCACTTGGGGAAGATCTTTAGATTTTATCTCTCTAACTTAACACAGAGCCTTTATTTTTACATTTCTCATGTACCTCTAGTATTGTTCTCTACATCTATACAAAAAACCTTTTGCCAACCCAAAGAGTCTATAATTCCCCATTTCTCTCCAAAGCTCATCTGAATTCTGGGCTGTGGGGTTCTCTCTAATAGGACAACACACAGCAACAGTTAGCTGTTCTCAGAATCACAGATGCTCTGTTTCCATGACAGTGTAGTAAACAGAAAACATCAATCACAAAGGGGAAGAAAGTAAATTACTGTTTAGCACTGCATAGCATTTCCTTTCAGAAAATACTGATATGCTTGAAAAACATCAGCCTAATGTTATCAGATACATTTTCAGAATTCATACAGGCCCTAGGAGCTCAACCCCCAATGGCCTTACTTTCTATACAGCTTTTATGTCTTTCAAAATTTTTCTGGTTCTTGGGAAAATATAAGAATTATTTCTCTTATTTTTTTTCTATGAATAAACTCAGACAAAGCAAGATGAAAGGTGTGATTTTTCCCTTAAATTCACGCAGAACATTTAGGATTTCAAAGTTCAAAGAATTTTCAAAGATGGCTTGTAGTCTCACACCATTTCAAAAGACACTGACCCTCTGGAGGTTTGTGAGCTGTCTTGAAACAGTTGATGTTAGAATAATGAGAGGTAAGCAGTCTGACAGTGGAGAGCACACAGATCTTGCTTCCTTCCCGAGTCCCTTCCTCACAAGTGTATGCTAATTACATTGAGGAGGCTCAGAAAATGTATTTATGAAGTCTTGCTAAGGATCCTTGGAGGAACACTGACCTCCCAATGACTTGAGCCTTGCTACAAACTAGAATATTGGCCTGGGGAAAATGTTTTAACCTTTCATTTCCAGACTGACCAAGGCAAAGGCCCAAAAATTCCAGGGCAGGATAATGGAGAGACCCAGTGAGGGTGCTCCCACCCCAGCCTGGTGCTGAGTGCTCTGTAGCTGAGCTTCCTTAAGACAGGTTTACCTATGCTGTTGGAGGACTGCAGCTTATGGTGATCCTGCCTGCCAGGCTCATGTAGTTAACTTGTCATCTTTAGTAGTCCCAGTGTGGGGATTCCTGGAATAATTACACCAAGCTAATTATCTGAAGTCTGAATCACTGCAGTCACTGCAGATGACGCTTGACTGGTTGGAATGCAGCACAAACTCTTCTCTCCAGCAGCCCATTTATCTGAGATGAGTCAGGAAAGCAGTGATCTCATTACTCTTACAAGCACTATTCTGGGATATGGTTTAGTCACAGGGATTATAATTTTTTTTTTTTCAGAAGGGTTAATATGAACAACAAAGTCATCATAGCAATAAATATAGTTTAATTCAGGTCCATGCCTGAAAGTCTTCAGGTAAAATTGTCAAAAACAGGTAGATAAAATTAAACTTTTGAGTCATGCCCATGGTTTATAATTCAGGAGCTTATCTTCACACTTGTTCTTCAAGATGTTAGGCATAGGTACCTTTTTACATCTGAGCAGAAACATGTGAATTATTGATTTTTCAGTTCAGTGAATGAACCACACACACAAAAGCAAAAAAAAAAAAAATCAAAATCACTGAAAGAGTACTCAGTTTCAAAATAGAGTGTATGCGCCAGGAAGCATCCATCTAGAAAACCATGTGGTACTTGTTTGACATTTGTATGATGGTCTGAATCTTGCATCCCACTGAAGAGACTTCAGTGAGCCAGGTGATAGGATAGAAAAAAAGACTTTCCTGCCTGCTCCCATATCCAGTGTTTACACGAAGTTGATGAACAGTATATCTATCTTCTCCAAGTTAAGTCCCTATTGGAAAGGAGGTGAGAGAGAACAATGACTAAGCCAAAGGCAGAGTGAGTGGTAGAGATAGGTATAGTAACAGGCTGTTCTGCTTTTTTTTCTTTTGTAGCCAGAGTCATTTTAATGGTGATAGATGGGATAGAGACCATTCCTTGGCATCGATAAAGCTACTGGTTCTGGATATGCTGGCAGTACAGTCTTTTTATCCCAGTGCTTAGCTTTCTAGAGGTTTTCATAAAGCTAGTAAGGTGTCCAAAGAAGAGTGCCAACTCTGTATGTATGTGTGTAGGTGTTTGTGTGTGTGTAAGGGGGCAATATGACTTATCAACATTCTATCCACCCTGCTGATAGAATGACTCCCAAGTTTTATGAGAAGTATTCATGTCTTTAAAGCACTGTTACCATGCAAGGAAGCCTCACAGCTGGTGCTATGAGAGTTACTGAAACTAAAGAAGCAGTGGAGGGACTACTTTCTCCTCCCTGAAACTTACCCATATCTTGCAGTACTCTGGTATTTGTTCATTCCTTTAGAGTGATCCGAACTGGCCTTTTTCTCTCCCACAGTCCCTTTGGATCCCACCTCACATTACCAACCATAATAAAACAAGTAATAAAACAGTAAAAATGTGAGAGAAGGAATCAGACAAGAAATTGCATTTGGTGATGAGGTGAATTCCTGTAGCTACTGAATGGGTTTCTGATGAATAGTTGCCATCAGTGGTTTTTGTGAAACTGCAAGTTGTGAAGTATTTTAAAAACACTCTGTATTTTCCACTGTCAGTAGAAGTAGTTTGGGCAAACTTGGAATAATATAACCCACATAATGGATGATTTAGCTTATGATAGGTTCTATAATACAGGTATACATCATTGTCATTTGCTAACTGCCTTCTCTCCATTTTTAAATTCTCCCTTCTTCAATTTTCAGTTCAATACATCTCACTTTTGAAAGGTCTCAATCTAATTTACGAGAAATTTCTACAATTATCTGGTCTTCAGCAATAGTAAGAGTTGCCTTTATGAGATTCCACTGAAGGAAGCCAAGCTGGACATCAGCCACTCCTGATCTTAAGCAGCACAACTGCCCTAAACACAAAGGTGCAGGTTTCATAAAGCCATTGGCTCCAGATTCAAATTTAGAGAGAGGAAAACCACCATTTTAAAGATTTTGGGGTATTTTTGCTTTCACCTACTTCTGATACATATTTAATGTCAGGGCAATAGACAAAGACATAAGATTTGAAAGCTGTAGTGGGGCAATAGCTGGAAGAGGTTAAGCTCTGACTGCTTAACTGTGTTATTGGTTCTCCTGGTAACATACACAGGGTAGATGTAGATATAATATTTACAAAACATCATCTCCTTTAAATGGACAGCTGCATCACCCTGACACCTAATTTCAGGGCAGCAGAATAAAACAAGGTGTTGATCCTCAACCTTCAGTTCCAAAACACTTGCTGCTTCTGGATTTAATTTTCTGGTGTTCATTCTTGCGTATACTAAGATTGTCTTCTGTGCTCATATCTTTATCATTTTCTTTCATTTTCTTGCAAGGTACTTCTACATTTCAGAGCTACATTAATTCCATTTCAATATTTCCATCAGTCACGTAACTGGAGTCTTGCATGAAATCAGGACCAAATACAGACTCCACTCACAGACTTTCAAAAAGAAGGAATTTTAATTTGGAATCTATCAGTTCGTACGACGTTTTCAGCCAGAAAGTTTCACTGGTTCAAGGGCTATATAGTGGACAGAGAATTCATAAAACGCAAATATATGAGGCATTCACACTGGAGTTAACAGACTGCATTCCTGGTCTCTGTCCTGCATTATACTTCTAGCCCAAGTAGGGCATCTTTCAGGACATTGTTTGCTCTCATTATCTCTTCACAGAGTTGTTTCAGTATGTTTCAAAATGTTCATACATGGTATCCGGTTGGCAATGGGGAAACTGTTGTTTCACCATTCATCTGTGATGCAAGAGCATGAAGGCTTCATTTTTCTATCAGGGAATGTTACTGGTCAGGGACAATAGCTGAAAAGAGATGTAGGAGTAAGTCCAGGGAGCTGGGGATGGTGATGGTATTTAGTCACTCAATGGCATTTTTCCATATGAGTAAAGGAAACCAATGGCATGTAAGGTTTCTGCCAGCCCACAGTGGGAGAGGAAATACTTTTGTCAAATCTCCTCAAGTGAAGAATGAACCTACATCTAAAATATTATCATGAGACCAGGCCAAAACAAACATTCCACCAGCTGGTTTTATCCATTCTGCAGCAGCTAACCAGGCTACTAAATTATGTAATTACAAATGTTTGTTACAATTCTTGCCAGATCATTTCCCATGGCAGGAGTTTATGCACAGCAGTTGTCCAGTGACCTGAAAGCTCTTCGTTGCGCACCAGCCTTATCTCATGTTTTAGTAGTTGTATGACACATAGACTAATTTGTTTTCATCCACCTTGCCTTCAAGCAACTAAGAGCTGCAGCTGAAAGTTCTCACACATTTTACCCTTTTTGCACATATCTTATTCTATGTTGGTTTTGAAACTGGAGGCTGCAGTTCCTAGGCTAGTTTCTATTTTTGGCCATAAGTGAGTTCTCTTTGATGGATTAATGCTTTGCTGTGTGACCTTTCAGTGTTTTCTGCATTCCTGGTAGGTCCCACCTTTCATAGGAAAGGGGTTTCAAGACAAATATTAATTTTCAGTATCACATTATGCATTTCAAGAGCTTGTTAAATTTTTAAAGAAAGAGAGTTGTCCCTGCTCCAAGAAAGTCACAACCTACAAACATAAGAAGTATGATACATATTTTTTATCTTGTTAGAAAGATGTCAATTTAAATTTTTTGCTGTATACAGAATGGCAGGTTCTTAATACTTTACAGGAAATTGTGGAAATCAATATTTCCACAATATTGGAAGGAGCTCGTATTGTTTATTTGTTGTATGAAAACCACCACTGAAGACTTTGAATTATAGCTTTTTTTGGGTAATAATGGAGAGTATTTCCTTAACACAAGATCTTAGTGCTCTGGCTGCTGCAATTCTGTTCTTTCACATGACCATCTCCATGTCTTTCTTGAGTATCTGTGATGGAGTACGGTAGCAACCATGACATGGTATATCTGCATTGCATATGTATTCAAAAGAACTGGGGAAGATAAAATTCTGTTGAATTGGTTGTCCCACCTAACCTCTGCTGCATCAAAAGTAGATGTTGTTTAGCAATCAAGTTATCTAAATCTTGTTTACAGCAGGTGGATAGACACAGCTTCAGAGAATGATATCCCCTGGTTTTCTAAACTCTTACCAAAATCAGGCTGGGAATCTCACACCCGTTAGAGATTCCTGTCTCTTCAGGTGTCCTAAACATTTATTTACATGAAATATTCAGCTGAAATCTCATTTTTAAGAATTTTTAAGCAAATTGGTATTTTACCATATTTCCACCTAAACGTCTAGTTTAACCTACAACACAGAGAAATGGCACTGGTGTGCAACACAGAACTGGTAGTCCTGAGTGCTGCAGTAACTTGCTCCCTTGTTCTCTAAATAAGACCAGAGACAAGGCAAGATAATTTGTCTTTGCATTTGACAAGTACTGGTATTTTATAACTGGCAGAAGCTAAGGAAAACACCATTTGATTTGCATGATGAGTGACAGTGTTACTGGGGTTAACAAATTCATTTCAATAGAAGTACTACTCTGAGCTGAACAATACATTCATCAAGAGCAGTTTCCTGAGTAGACAGTGGAGCAAATAGCTCTTTTTTCCTATTTCACCATCAGAGCCGCTGTATATAAGCAATAACAAAAAACAGGGTATATGTTTATTTGGCTGCCACTTGTTCTGTGGCAATGACAATGACAGTGTTGTGGCTTTTCGATATCACAGCAGAGTGGAAGGGATAACACTAGATCTAAGCACCCGCTATTATACAAGAGCCAAGTCTTAGTGATTTTACAGGCAAAGTTAATGACTCAGGTTGGCTGGATTTTTCACCCTTCCAAATTACTTGACAGGGCAATTTTAGCAGCAAGAACATTACTAGTATCAAAGTGAATATGAACAGGATCTGGAAAAAGGAATATTTCACTGGGCTGTACCAAATACTTGCTGTTGCCCTTGCAGCCATGACCTCAGCATTAGGTGATTTTCTCATACTATCTCTTGTGGGAATTTATCTGCAAAGAGACCTATGTGACTCCTCGATTACTTTCCCAACACTGTGAGAATCTTCACTTGAGTTAGAGATTACTTACTCAAGATTACCTGTGGTTCACTATACATGAATCTTGCTGCAGTTTGGTAGGATGGAGACAGTCTGTCCATCTTTCAATTATTTTATCAGAAGGAGTGAAAAAACAAATATAGACTCAAGACATAATATTCCTAGAGCTAATTTCTGCATTTCACTAAGCTAATTAAAGATGAAGCAATATAATAATCACATTTAAATCACAAATGAAATAAAATCATTAAACCAATAGAGTCAATAGTTTAAACCTGCAAATTATTACAACAGCTAATGAAAAGGAATGACGTTGACAATCCAAAAAGATTAGTTTATGTTCAACTTGTTTTGCAAAAAATTTCAGACAGCAGGTTTCTTCTTATCTGACAAACCAAGTACCTGGGCTTGTGCAAAGCACTTGACACTGTTCCACACAACATCCTTGTCTCTAAGTTGGAGAGGCATGTATTTGACACGTGGACCACTCAGTGGATAAAGAATTGGCTGGATGGTTGCACTCAAAGAGCTTTGGGCAACAGCTTGATGTCCAAGTAGAGACCAGTGACGAGAGGTGTCCTTCAGCAGTTGGTGCTGGGACCAATCCTGTTCAACATCTTTGTTGGTGACATGGACAGTAGGGTTGAGTGTACCCTCAGAAAGTTTGCTGATGACAGTAAGCTGTGTGGTGCAGTTGACAAAATAGAAGGAAAGGATGCCATCCAGAGGGACCTTGACACACTTGAGAGGTGGGCCAATATCAACCTCACAAAGTTTGAAAGGGACAAATGCAAGGCCCTATCCATGGCACAGCTACAGGCTGGGTGGAGACTGGATTGAGAGCAGTCCTGAGGAGAATGAGCTTGGGGTGTTGGTTGACAAGAAGCTCAACATGACCCACCAGTGTGCGCTCACAGCCCAGAAAGCCAACCGTGAACTGGGCTGCATCAGTAGAAATGTGACCAGCAGGTCAAGGGAGGTGATTCTGCTTCTTTACTTGGCCCTCATGAGACCCCACCCACAGTTCTGCATTCAGCTCTGGAGCCCTCAACACAAGAGGGACATGGACCTGCTGGAGTGAGTCCAGAGGAGGGCCACAGAGATGACCAGAGCGCTGGAGCACCTCTTTTATGGAGACAGGTTGAGACAGTTGGGCTTGTTCAGTCTGGAGCAGAGAAAGCTCTCGGAAGACCTTGTAGCAGCCTTCCAGTACCTAAAGGGGGCCTACAAGAAAGCTGGAGAAGGACTTTTTACAAGGGCAGGTAGTGATAGAAGAAAGGGTAACAGCTTTAAGCTGAAAGAGGTAGATTTAGCTGTGGACGACCCATCCCTGTAAGTATTCAAGGTGAGGCTGGATGGAGCTTTGCGTGATTAGTGGGGTGTGGCAGTGGGGTTGGAGTGAGATTATCCTTAAGGTCCCTTCGTAACTGTTCTATGATTCTATGATTCTATGATTCTATGATTCTATGATTCTATCATTCTGTCATTCTGTCATTCTATCATTCTCTGATTCTTTGATTCTATGGTTCTGTGGTTCTATGACTCTATGATTCTATTCTTGCATAAACATTGTATTGACTTAATTGATGGAGGATAAAGATACTAATGCAATCTATTTTTTACATGACAGAAATACTTGTTCTAGTTTGTGGGGAAAAAAAGGTGAACCACTGCAAGTACTCAAAAATCACTATATCTTCCAAAATTGCTACAGATCATCAACATCAGAAGGTCAAAGATTATCACAGGTTTTCAGCAAGCCTTATGGTACAGAGGTAGTTTCAATGTCTCATAGTGGCATATCATTGTGCAACTATTTGAAAAGAAATCACAGGACCTGAGCAAGTATAGATCTGCTTATTCTGAAATGAATCATTGACAAATCAGGGGAATGACGAGTAAGGGACTCCATTGGTAAAGAAATTAAAAAATTTACAGGAGATAAAAAATCATTAAACTGATTGGATATGTTTTGACAGTGCTATAAACTTAGACAACAATAGCAAAAATGTTGATGTAACATCCTAAGGAAGAAAGAAAACTTTTAGCTAGATACCTGATGACTTACTGATTAATCAATTGGAATTGTATAAAGTGAACAGGCTAGACTGTAAATGAATCAAAACCTGCTTAAATAATAGTTCTTAAATATAGTTTAAATAAATAAATCTTCTGTCATAATCTTGAAAGATACCTGTAAATCATGTTAATAAAGTTTTTAGGTGATATAAACTGAAAGAAAAATAAAATATTGCCCAAGAGAAGTTGGCAGTAGAAAATACCAAGATACAAATTTCACCATGAGGAAGCAAAAAATGCAAGGAAACTAAACTTCTTAGGATCTGTCCAAATATAAAATCAAACCTCTCATAAAAGAAGGTTACAAGATATAACTGCAGAATAGAAGATCTTATTGTAAGAAACACTGATAAGGACTCCTCACGATTGAGAATTATAGTTCTTAATGTAACAAGAGTTATCAAAATGGTTACCATCATCTTTAAACGTGCAACTGGGGGAGTACCGAATAGGAGAATTTACATTCTCTTTTGCAATTAGCACTGAAGTGACTGCTACCAGAGCACCACATTTTGTTATCACCTGTTCTTTAAAATGGGAATTTTGAATATAAAGAAAAATTAATGAATTAGTGTTTAATCTATTTAGATCACCAAAAACCAGTTATGAGTTGTTTACAGTTCATACACTTGGGGAAGAAATCAAAATTAGTAGCAATTTGGGGTTCCTATTAATTATTTTTTTTTCTTATGTTTCACCCAGAAGCAAGGAACCTTTTCTTTTTCTTCAGTGTAAGAGGGAAGATTCAGGCAAGAACAAAAATAGTATTTTTAACAACAGAAGCATTCAGTCACTGTAGCAGTGCATCCAGGCAGGTAAAACATTCTGCATCACTGAAAATGTATATAGGAATATTTGATTTTTTCCTTAAAGAGATATTCTAGCTCAAGGACATCTAGTGGTTGTGAAGTAGGAATTAATAAAGGGCAATCCAATGTCTGTGTTAGGAGGTCAGACTTGCAGATTGTGATGTGCTTTCCTGGTGCTGACATCTATTAAACCCACATAAGCACATACTCTGGAAAAACTTGACATTGCCATCAATGCCTCTCTGCTAAAAGAAGTCAGATGATATAGATCTGTAACTGTGTAACACATGTATAGTTCTATAGATTTAGGAAATGCAGTAGAAATCTGATAGAAAAGTAAATAATAAAAAAAGAGGTACAGTCTCCTTGTCCTTGAAGCTATCAAGACATTTTAAAACATGAAAAGGAAAAAAAAAGTTTCAAGGTAAAGACATCTATCAGACCTGGAGCAGTAAAAAAGTGTTGACATTCAGGACCAGTTCTAGGGATGCAGCACGGACCTCATGCCCAGACAGGCTCCAATTGTCCATATGTATCTGTCAGAGTATCTTGAAGATTGGATCCCACTTTGTTAGATCTTCCAATACGGATATCACTCAAAGCTTAGGGTAAGACCAACATACGTTTAAAATTTCAAGCAGTAAATACTTCTTAAAACAAAGGTTCAGCATCGACACTTATACTGCAGGGAGAAAAATTGGAAAAGTATTTATATGATATAAATAATAACACTTTGCATCATTAGTTTCAAATCTTTGCTTTGAGACCTGGGAAAAACCTTCAAAACTTGTGTTGGCTTTGCAACTAGGGCAAGAGAGAGGTTTGTAAGTTCCTGACACTGAGAAGTAGTGCTGCTCTGCAGGCCTTCTGTCAGTGAGGAACAAAGATAAAGTATTCCCTGTGTCTGTATCCCTAGAAGTCAGATATACTCACTCTGGATACACTTTTGATATATTGCAATGAATAGCAACTTTTGTACTTTGATTTGCTTTCTCCTTGTAGCATGCATGTGTGTGGCATGCTTCCCTCTCTCCTCTCCAGGTGATTCCTGCATTACTGAGCAACTATTTGCTTTTATTTTCAGTCAGGATCTGGTGTCATCATAATGAATTTGGACTTTTCAATAAATACTCTTATTTTTAATGAGGCTTTATTCTGCTTTCTGTTAGTATGGTGCAGCAACATGTCTTTTAAAAGGCTACAGGAGGAAGAGAGAATGCTATGCAAGCTTTTCATATGGCAAGAGAATGTAAAGCCATTAGTATCATTATTTAGGCACTGCTATTAGAGGTTGTTCACTTACAAAATTACTAAATTCAAAGAAGCCTTAACATGTCATAAAAGTTCCTATAGTCAGCAATAGTGATAGCCATATGTCCTCCACCCTTTGATTTCATAACTGACAGCTGTTGCTCAGGTTTTGTGGCACACAATATTAGAAGAAAGGAAAATTGCCTGAGGAAGATATATGTACTGAAGTGCTTTAGCTCTTGGAAGTCCAACGGTGATCTAGCAAAACCAACTCTCTTCAGAAGCTAAATTCAACTATGCAGTTGTGGAGGAGCAACTCTCTCTGGCCCATTAATGCTATGTGAGGGACACTCAACTAATGCCACACAAAATAAATTATATCACTGCTAGTGCTTCATCAATAGTTCCCATTCTTGGTAGATGCCATTTCTCATTTATGTCCAGTCAGTGGCGTCTCCACAGGCATAAGGCTAGCAAGGCATTTCAGCATGAAAAGATCAGAAAGAGATGGAATTCAGAAACAAGCCGCATCTCTTGCCTGGTGCATCAGAGAAGCTGCATCCTACTTCAGCAATCAGCTCTCTGTGCTAGTGCTGGCATGCAAACAAATACAAAGGAAAAAGGGTCCCTTCACGGAGTTATGGCAGCAGGCAGAATATCTTTTTTTTGGTTTTCAGTGTTGAATAAATTTTGAAAAAAGAAAAAAAAAACTTTCAGTTCAGTGCTGTGAGTCTGACAGACCAGGTTCAGGAAACCAGATCCCCAGCAGCCCAACTAAGAGCCCCACTCACTCTAATATAAAATCAGTCTTTCTCCAAACCAGTGAATGTTAAATCATTTATCAAAATGTAACTGCTTCAGCAAGAAAGACTGAAAGGGGCACTCTGTAGCCTTGTAGTTTTGCCAGTCTCTTGGATATGGGAGAATTGCAGGTCTTGAAAATGAATCATCAAAACTCGAGAACAGTCTAAATAGTAGACTGTTGTCATTTATATCTCAAGTCTCTCATCTCTCACTATTTAATTTTTTACTAGAAACATTATCTTCAACCATAGCAATCCTTTCCTGAGGACACTTTCATTGAAATAGTCTCATTCCTACACAGGATTTTAATTTATCAAATCAGCACTTTCTGACAAAAAAACGCTGTCAGGAAATGCTGACCTATTTTTGCTAAGACTATTTATTTTATGGTTGAGATGAAACCCTTTTTCGTCAAGACAAACCTGTTAGAAAATAAACTTCTAGTGGAAACCAGGTGAATCCAAAATCCTGCTAGCTTTAAAGAAACCTATATCGCCTATTTTCAAAAAGGACCCTGCAACTCCATTATACTGCACTGGAAGTATTTTCTACTAAAGAAACAACTACTCAGCAAACCAAATAAATACAAAGCAACATTAAAAATCTACTAGATTTGTCTGGAAAATTGTTAAAGTCACCTATTCTTTGTAAGTGTACTCATTTTTATATTTTTCTTTAGGCCTCTGTTAGTTCATCGTTTTATACGTGAGGAGCTGGGAGTCACAGAGCTCCTATGTTTACACTCTTCAGAAATCTTTTTAGGGATCTGCTCTGAAGTCTCTGGCTTTCCAGCAGTGCATCTGGTCCTGACAGGAAAATGGCTAGGCTCCTCAGCTGAGCGTGACATTTCTGTCATATGTAAAAGTCACATTTCAGAATTTATTACAGGACAGAAATGACAGTTTTCATAAAACCTGTGAAAAACCATCAAGGTCTTCACAGTCCTGGTAATTTTGTGTAAATTATTCATAAAAATGCTGTTTAATATACCTTTGCTCTCGAGCACACAACAGTATTACTTTAAATGAACATCAGAAAAGGGGAAATTTCTGCTCAGGATTTGTTCCCATCTATATAGGCACTTGTGCATAGCTGAAGCTTACAGTAGATTCTGTATAGGGGATATTTCTTGCATGCATCTGCTAATCCCTGACTGCATTGTGGTTCAGGGGTTGTAAGAGGTAATTTTTAACTGTCACAGGAAAACTGGAATTCAGCCCAGAAGCTGGGTTTATCATATCGTCTATAAATAATTTGTTCAAACATTGACACATCATCTATGCACAATAGAATGTGGGAGAGCTTCTTTTTACCACCTGTGTGGCAATGATTTCTCACACAATGCACCAATTGTGCAGCATCTGGGGACTGCTCTCTGGAATTGTCACTTGTTTTGCTTAAATCTGAATGATGAATTGCTGGAATTGCCCATGCTTTTTCTATGTCAGACTCTCCACCCCTACGTCCTGTTTTTTTCCAGGCCAAGGAGCCTTATACTCCTCATCAATCCCAGCATAATTTAAATGAAATACAATATTCTATTTACACAATATGATAGAGTATTGCAGACTACTCTACTGAATACTGAGTCTAAATACTATCACTAGGGCTAAACATGCTGTCACACTTTGAAGCTCTGCTTCCTAGTGAATTAACCAAAGGGTAAAGGATGATGAAATCTTTGTATGTAACCCAAATTCTTCTCCTATTTCACTGTGCAGATTTCAGCAAACCATACATTTCTTGATTTTGCTGTGCTGTCTATTAGATAGAGCTGACAGTACTCGCCTGTCTTAAAGACATGTGGTGAGGTTAATTAGCTGAGGTTTGTGCAGTGTTTTGATAAATTAAAAGTGCTATTTACAGTCTAAATATTCTTATTAGGGTGTGTTGAAACACCTGCACAGAAGCCGTTTTCATTGGAAAATACACTTTTGTTGAAAGAAACATCCTCCCTGGGAAGCTATTCTCTTTCTTCTAGAGGATATAACAAAACTGAAAAACACGGTACCCTTCCTCTGTGAGGAACAGAAGGGTAGATTCAATCCAGCACCACACCCTTAACCACCCCCATCTGAAGCAGTTACACAAACAAGCATCAGAGCTGTCCAGTATGGGGAAAGTGCCAGAGGAAAGCCTCAATTGCTTGTGGAAATGGGACGGAAGATTAAAGTTTGCATTCCCCAAAGCTATGTGTGACTTGAGATATTTGAAGAATGGACTCAAGAAATTATTTATCACATAATAAATGTATTTGAAAGACTGAAAAGCCCAAGTGAGAAAAACAGCGTTATCTCCAAATATGTGATGATTTGTCACACGTATTCCTACAATTTTTTTATTTGATGATGTAGCTGTACCTTATCATTTTCTTGTCCTAGTGTGGAAATGGAGCAGAAATCAAAGTAAGTTATAAATGGATTTTCCACTGATACAAAGTTCACTAAAAGTTTGCCTTTGGCTGCCATGAGTGGCTAATAATAGAAATGAGCTACTTCACTTTTTCGTTTTTGCAAAACCTAGATGCAAAAGTTGGATTCCCTTATGCTCCTCCTACCCCCACACTTTCTATTTTTATCTGCTTCAATGAGACTGGAGGGGAATTATAGTTTTTAGTGTGCAGGACAAAACTGTGAAGTCTTTTTACCTATTAAAATTTGGCTTCTGGATATTCTTTTTAGTTTTGCAGACATTAAAAGAATGCTTGATTTTATTCTGACTCTGTATAGCTCTATAGAGCTACTAGAGAGAGAAGGGTTTGGGGAGCTTAATTTTTTATTTCATGTTTTGATTTTTAGTGAAAATCCTCACAGGAATATATGTAGGAATAATAAGAAAGTAAATTAAAAACATTAAGAATATTTCTCTGCTTCCCAAACAGCTCTAACTCAGGTTTTCTGGCATATAAATATTCAAATGAAAGAAGAATCAGTTTTCCGCAAGGGTTTGCTTCCAGGTTTTCTTCTCCATAACAAATACATTTTCACGTGGATACAGGGTACAAATCAATGATAGACATCTTTATAGCAGCCTTTATGGATTTAAAGAAATTTTTCTTTCCCTCCAGCCTCAGAATTCTGTTTCCTGAGTCAAACACACCTGAACCTTTCAGTTTTTTCTCACAGGCTATGTCTGCTGAACTGCTTATGAGCATTGTCAATCTCTTTAAGAATCCCTCCAGTTTGTCTACGGATTTCATAACAATGATACCCCAAAGAGGACATCACAGTCTAGCTGAGGCCTCTGCAGTACTGACAGGAGTCCATTAAATAGTTTTTATTTGTTCATCTCGGACTGATGGTTTCTTTCTCTATCACAGGATCATTTTGTTGACTCCAGTTCAGGATTCATTATAAATCCTACGTTTTTTTCTGCCCAAACAGGTTGTTTCCATTTCTACTTGTGCATTAGTACTTGAATATTGAGCATTTGTATCTGTTGAATTTCTAGGCTAAGTTTAAATCAATATCTCAACCTAAATTTGAATTTGAATTCAAGCGTTGACAACTTCTTGCAGCTTGTCATTCAGCTCCAATTTTGTAAGCATGCTCTCTGCTTAGTTATGCAACTTAATAAAAATATGTAATTCAGTCTGAAACACATCCTTTCAACTCCCAGGTACCAAGTCTACCCAGCTTGGTGGTAAAGCACCTATGATAACTCTGATACTGATAACTGTTTTCTCACTGGTCTGTGTTCATTTGGTAAGACATGTTGTAGCCATGTCATTTGGAACATATTCTCTAGAATATTGCCATAAAGACAGTATCTTGAGCATTTAAAAAAAAAACAAACAACAAAAAACCAAAAAACAAAAACAAAATACAACATGACTTTACATGTAAATGTAGAATGCAAAACATTCTTCTATTAAGTATTTTTCATTATCAAACACATATATTTGATTTTTTCTTGAGGCTTAATTTCTAAGAAGAGTCTGTAATTCGACTTGAGGATAAAGGAAACATTTTTTGTGACTTTTATTATCAGTAACACTCATCTGTCTGAGATCAAGGGGTTGAAACACTGGGATTTGGAAGAGACTTTGAATTAAATCTTATTATTGGTCAGACTTTCAAAATTTTGTTTTCAGCCTGTAATGGCTTAACCTCCATGGTAACTAAGCCCCATACAGCTGCTCACTCACTGCCCCTGTGTCAGGTTGGGTGAGATAACCGTAAAAGTCAGAAAACTTGTGGGTTGAGAAGAAGACAGTTCAAAAAGTAAAGCAAAAGCCTTGCGCATGAGCAGAGCAAAACGAGTTCATCTGTCACTTCCCATGGGCAGGCAGGTGTTCAGACATTCCCAGGAAAGCAGGGCTACATCATGTGCAATGATTACTTAGGAAGACAAGCACCATCACCCTGAACATCCCCCCCTTCCTTCTTCTTCCCCCTAGTTTACATGCTGAGCATAACACCATGTGGTCTGGAACGTCCCTGTGGTCAGGTGGGGTCACCTGTCTCTGCTGTGTTCCCTCCCAACTCCTTGTGCACCCCATTCTGCTCACTGGTGGGGTGGTGTGAGAGGCAGAAAAGGCCTTGACTTTGTGTAAGCACTGCTCAACAGTAACTATAACATCCCTGAATTATCAATGCTGTTTTCAGCACAAATCCAAAACATAGTCCCATGTGAGCTAATATGAAGAAAATTAACTCTATCCCAGCCAAAACCAGTACACAGTTGTATTTAAGACCTTTAAAAAATATAGCTACAGGTAAATTATTTTTCACTCTGTTTAATCTGCCAGGATGGACAGAGTTAAGCTATATTAAAGCAGTATTTTCAAACAGCCCTTAGTCTAAGGGTTTATTCTTCACTGCTCATCACCTTGTGCAGTCATCTGCATCTTTGCAAAGACACCCTATGTGCCTGTTCTAATCCAGCAACATTTCACTTTCAGCTTGCACCCACTGAGACAAATCTTTAGCTGGGGAATATTGGTAATGCCTTATTTCTTTCAGCAAAATAAAATCTCTATTTTAAACTGGTTGAGGATACCCTGGCCCACTTCCTCTCTCCTTGCTGGGGCCAGCATCCACCTACCATAGAAGGTAATTTTATTGTACAATCTGTTTAGTAGTGAAAACAAAGGACAGAGTAATTTCTGATCATTGCTTCACGGAAAAGGGAGTAAAGGAGAACATTACCTTTTTCAGTCTTAACTGCAGTGTAGATCACCTGGTTGACTGCCTTTAGCTGAATCTCCTAATTACAAAAAGTGTTTTAATCATTACGTACTTTTGAAGAGAACATAATATTATGACAGCTGTTTCTGATACAATGAACAGCAGCTGAACTGCATAACAACTGCATGGTGCAAATCCGTTCAATGACTGTTCATTTCATCATTCAGCTCTGTCCTTTATATCATGACTAACTCAGGACATTTTTCCCCTCTGCCAGCTGCTGTTCTTCAGTTCCAGGAGCAATTGCTGGGGGGATTTGAAGACAGGTATGGTCACTTTCAGAGAATTGACTGGCTCATTAATGCAGCCTGCTTGGACTGCTGGTGGGGGAATGCAGGGAAGTGAAGAAAGCTGAGATTTGCCATGCTGGAGGGAAAAGTGCTGCTGCTGTTGCCCAGAGATCCTGGTTATCTTGGAGTGTTAAAACTTGCAGGCAAATAAGGGAAAGATGTCTCTCTAAAAAGAGGCAGAGCTCATGGCTGCGCTTGTGAGCACTGCTTTGAATATTGCTGACGTTCAGAGCACTAGCTGTGGACACATTAGGTAGTTAGTAACCGTTAAAAAATTTATAAAGGGATGATACATGTTCCCTTGTGTCAAGATCTACTACCATACACCTGTTGTTGCAACTTCCCTCCTGCAATTGCTGACCATATCCATACCTATGTATTTTTATAAGCACTGCTAAATGTAATTATCACAACTCTTGTGTCCAGAGACACGCGGAAGTGTGGGAGTTATTATTGCAGAGCTGTTCACAGTGCGCAAACTGTATGGATAAGGCAAAGATCTTTTCATTCTTCCCTTAAATAGAAACTAAAGAATTTGTTTAATTGGCAAAAAATATGTTTCTGGCAGAAATCTAGTTGCTAAGCTGGGTGGTGAGAAAGGTACAGCTTGATACAGCAAAGAGACTGAACAGGCGCTGTACTGTGGATGCTTAACTTTACACCCATAAATAGAACTACTGAAACCAATCCTGACATTGGCTTATCTACCATGTAGACATGCAGGAACTTGTTTCATCTTTTAGAAATAGTATTGGTAGTGGAAACTTAGTCACTTGCTTTATATTTAGGAATTAAGTCTTCATGTGCAGCACCTTTTAAGTCTGATTGCCTGATGTGGAATTGCTTTTTTTTTTTTTCCTTTTTAAACTGAGAACAATGAGTACAATGCACAGAATATCACTCTAACTGCTGCTGACATTGTCTGAAACATATTTTATGCTTGTACTTGAAGCCCAGAGTTAAAGCAGCTAATCTGGAATATTGTTCCCCAATAGATTTTACCAGGCAGTGTTTTACAAAGATGTCACTGAAAGGTCAAATACCACATAATTCTGCTCTGGACCCATCACTGAGTCGTTTTTACTTTTGTGGAGAGCTTGCTCTGATCTAAGGGTTGCAAAGTCGAAATTTGGCTGTCAGTAATGTAAAAAACATGTTAAACATCATCTCTGGGTTTTTTTTTGGTTTGGTTTGGTTTGGTTTTGGGGGGAGGGAGTACAATGTCTCCAAGCAGATGGAAAGGAAAGGGGAACACTGACTCTGGCTTCACCCCTTCCCTCGCATCTGTGGCAAAAAAATACCCTTGGCATTTCTACAGCAAATGGAAGATGGGTTTCCCAGACTCCTATGCAGCAAAGACCTCTTCTTGTGCCTTTGTTTTTAACATGATTTTAAAAAAAAAAAATGTATTGGCATGTCAGCTTCTTCCTGCAATGGGCCAGTGCCCAGGTCCTGCTTTCAAGTGCATCACCTACAAACTGCAAGACCTTTCTTTGCAGTATTCCAATATCTCTGAATTTTACTGACATTTGCTAAGCCCCAGAAAGTATCTCTGAGACCATTAACACTTTGGATTTTCCCTTTAGAAGATGGATAAAGTGAGCACAGAAGTGTCCTGAGCCAGACGGAAAATATATTTTCTGCAGAGACTAGGACAGAAATCAGGTCTGTGAAGTCTTACTGTGCCCTTTCCTCAATCTCACTACATTTTCCCTTACTAAAAAATAAATGCCTAAATGTCTATTGAAGCCATCTGTGGAACTTCTTTCATTTGCATCGTATTTTGTCAGCTGACAAAGTAAACAAAAAAGCTCTTGCAGAGAAGGATATTAGACTGTTAGGGAACAGCTCAGAGAGGAAATTTTGTGAGGGAATGTGTGTAGAGAGGTTTATTTAATACTTCTGCAACAGATTCTTGAAATTCCCAGACACTCTCTTTTCCTCCCTCTACCAGATATGCAGCAACTCATGACCCAGATGCAGCATTGCAGACCCCCAGGTGTAGACAAGGAAAACTGTTTCTGAACCAGTTCATTCTGTAACTGTTTGAAAAATGTGTAGTAACTATCCAACTAAATCAGTGTTTACTATCTACTGCTTGCTGAATGAAGCACAACTACAGACTTAAACCCCGTTAAATGTCAACATGGAATCTCACCAAAAAGATGTAGTGGTTTTCCAATGGATCCATCTATATATTTTCTCAGAAGTGCTTTGTTGGGCCCCTTTCTGGGGAAAGTGACTTTCTCAAAACCAATCCTAAGAAAGGCAATGTTGCCTGGCATTTTTGAAATAGCACTTAGTCTTGAAGCTCTGGGAAAAAAAATAAAAATCTACGCGTATTTGTTAAAGACTCACTTCACTTTGCAAGAACATAACACTTATATTCTGTTAAAGGAGTACTTAAAGGAGGCCTAAAAGAAAAAGGGAAAGGGACTTTTTACAAAAGCGTAGTGATAGGAAAAGGGTTAATGGCTTTAAACTGAAAAAAGACAGATTTAATTAGATATTAAGAAGTTCTTTACTCTAAGGGTGGTGAGACACTGGAGCAGATTGCCCAGAAAACCTGTGGGTGCCCCATCCCTAGAAGTGTTCAAGACCAGGCTGGACAGATCTCTGAGCAACCTGGCCTAACGAAAGGTGTCCCTGCCCATGGCAGGGGATTGGAACAAGATGATCTTTAAGGACCCTTCCAACCCAAAACATTCTGCGATTCTATGGTATCTTAATATAGTGAAATCTCCTCATACTTTTTAATTAATTTACAACTATTACTGTTCTTGTAGAAAATAACTCCAATACATCCTCTTTTTTGTTGTTGTTGTTGTTCTTGTTTTCTTGGAATAAACCATTAGATCTGAATGAATGACATGGAAAATGCCTGGAAAAGGCAGAGAACAGTGGGGATAGCAATTACAGATAGCGGCAAATTGCAGGGAACTGAAGACCTTATTTTTCCACAGGTGATCTTCAACTCCTTTTGACTTCAGTGTGGATTCTCGATGTTCAGTGTTTCTGAAACCCATCCTCATACATGCATAGGCCAAGGATTGCCATACAAGCTCAGCTCAGAATAGATTTCAGGAGGTCTGAGTCATGGTCTCTTGCTCTAATTGCTAGACTTTGCAGAGTTTTCAGGGAAATTACTATTGTTATTCAGGAAGGGTGCATTTTACTGTATATATAGATTCTCACACTCGACTATCGTAAATTGCAGTAATTCCATTGATTTCCACCAGCTGAGAATCTTATGTTTAAATTTTAGTAACTATCCACATAAAATTCTGATCATTTTAACAGAAACTAGGCTTGCTTTATGTGTTTATGTTTCCTTCTCCCATCATCGCTAACTGTCCAGCCACAATAACCACGTATAAAAAGACACACCATCATGCTTTCTAATTAACAGCTGCCTTCTGAAATTAATTCACAGGTACAATCACAATCATATCTTGATATTACAGCTAATAATTATCACCAGGGAGTAATGAGTGTATGAGCAAGGGTGATTAGAAAGGGTATTTCTTATGTTCATGGTTTTTGGTTTTTTTTTCCCTTTTTATATGGATTCACTGTTTATAATGTAAGGATGAACCTACAATGAAGAAAGCATTTTAACTTATAGGAGCACGCATGTGTTCCTAGCAGTATTTTTTTTAGTATATAAACAGCTTTTGTTATAATTGATGAGCCAGTTACAGAAATGAGGACCGATTCATTGAAGGGCTTTTAGTAGGTGAAAACCCACAAATCCACAAATCATAACCATTTGTTTGTATTTCCCATTGCACTAAAAGAAAAATACACACAGTTAATAATAGTTTATAATAAAATATGAGTTTATCTTTTTTATTTTTTTGGATGCTTTCTGGTGTGAGTCCTATTTCACAGTAAAAATTCAACTATATATTTTCTCTAAGGCAGTAACTAGGTTATTTTGCGCAACATGAGAGCAAATGCTTGCTAATAGCATAACGCATATCACTGTTGCATGCAATACTTTGTTTTTCCTCATGTTAGCCCAGGAAACTCGGAATAAAAGGCAATTTTTTAACAGCTCTCTTCAGCAAATGCAAGCATAAGAAACTGCTCTGCAAGCAAATTTTGATTAGCAAATTACTGTCACTTCTTCCCTCTTCCTCACGTGTACATCTTCAGCACAGACTGCATGGAGAACCAATAAAGAAGCTGCAGAAGAAATACCTCACTCACTTCAAAGGGCCAAATGTTGAAGTGAGGTCACGTTCATCCTGGGTGAAAATATGGCCCAACTAAAAAGAAACCAGCATTGTCTCCACAGGGCATGATTTACTGCTGTTGAAATTTATTTTTCATGTCAGCCTCAGTCTACAAATATATCTTTCCTTTTATTTTTATTTCTCCTCTATTTTACAACAAAAAGGGAAGATGTATTCTGGACTTGCAGTTGCTCTGAAAGCTGCATTTATAGATTGTTATAGTTACAGTAAGATCAAAGCCAGAGTGCAAACATCTGCCCCTTTTTTTACAGATGAAAAAACTGCCTTGGAAAAAACAGATAATGGGCTGATTTCTAAGTCATAACTCAAACTGAATCCAAATTCTGATGTTGAGGAAAACTAAAATATATAAGATTTAAATATTGCTAGACCTGACCAAAAATAAATTCCTGCCAACTATATTTTTGACTAAAAAAAAACATTTGCGTGTGTGCGATAAGACTAGGCCTTCTTTAAACTTTTGCTACTGGTTGTTTATCTCCATGGTTGTGATTCCTAATGAAGGAATACAAATATTTTTTAAATCTATCTGAAAAGGCAATAAATTAAACAATTTTAGTTCAAACAAAATGTCTTAACTATCCTATTTTCTTCAAACATTATGGAGTTCTGCTTATTTACAAGGTTTGGGTAAGCAGCCCCAAATTTTTCAGCATTAATCAGAACCAACCATCCATGTCTTCTTGCAATTCAGGTTACAATCACTTCTGAAGCAAAGAATGAGATCTAGGTACCTGGGTAAGACTTCTGGGCTTCAGCTACCACCCTAGAGAGGACAATCTCACACAGGTTTTGTGTCACGTCTGTAAGTCTTGTAGACATGTCTCAGACAGCATGGAATGTCCAAGATGGTATGAGACACCTGTGTATAGTCACCAGAATTGTTCTCAAGGTGTCTAGACATCAGCTGTCACTACTAATCCCCCCAGGGAAGGGGTTGTGATGTTTAACTTTTTCTTCCCCATTTTTAATGTTCTCCGCAGTTGCTTGATCAATATGTCCTGATGCTTTTCTGACATTTTTTTTGACCTATAGAATTTTCATTTCAATCTTGGCCTCAGATAGTTTGCTTTAAAAGGTCTCTCTGGATTTATTGTTTGGCTTGTATAAGCCTTTCCTGGACACTTTTACGCCTTGATCCTGCAAGACAAAACCTTGCGTCCACCTGTAATTAGTTTTTGTTTTGATTCATCTTGAATAAAAAAACAAAAAAAAAAAAAAAAGAAGAAGTAAAAATTTGAAATTCATTCGTTCAGTGTTGGGCTAAAGGTTCAAGGTCAATAAATTTGTTCTTTTCTGTTTGCTCATTATGCACTCAGTGTTTAGCCTAGTGCTATCTAACAAGCAGTCTTCAATCCCTTATATATCTCCTGGAAACTTTCATTTTAATCAGGGCATTGAGAGAGCTGTGGTTTGAGTGCAAGATCAACACCTGGGCTTTCCTGGGTTTAACCCCAGTGGTGACATCGACTTCCTCTGTGATCTTGGGGAAGTTATTTGGATCAATGTACCCTTGGATTCATAAGCATTTAGGTAGTAAGAGACAAGGCTAATGGCCCACATGTATCTGTCAAGAGCAAGTGATGCAGAGAAAACGAGACATAACTTACTATGACAAGGTACAGATTTTTGTTTAAAAGAGAAACAAAAGATACGTTTGAGTCTGCTGGGAGTTTCAGACAATCTAGACTGTAGGTAAGTTTGAAAGTTCATGAACATACTTGCAGAGTAATTATCAGCTAGGTTTCTGCAGAAATCTATCCTAAACCTAATACTGATCCCTACTTTTATTCACATCCAGAGTGATAGCATAGAACGTATGAATTGGAGGAGGATGGCAAATTAGAGAGAGCTGTGAGCACATCAGAGAACAGGGGCAAAATTCAGAATGTTTTTGACTAATTAGAGAAAAAGAATATGTGATTCATTAGGGACAAATACAATCATTGCACTTAGGAGTAATTGTCTGCCAAAATGCAGAGTGGCTGAAAAGTAGTGTTTCATTAACATGAAATATGGAAAGGAACACAACCTTAATGCCAGTTAACAATGCTGCAAAAAGGGCAAGCACTGTAGAAAAATATGTAAAAACAAAGTATCTGCTACAATCCTTCTTCTTTTGGTGCTCAGAAGGCATCATTCAGATCACTGTATTTCAGTTTCAGGCACAGGGCACGAAAAAAAGAATGCATAAGAATGATCGAAGTCTGAATTGCATTGCTATTCTAATTGACTGGAGTGGCAAAGTGTCATGGGTAAATATCTTAAAGAATTTAAATTTCGTCTCCTGGTGGCTAACTCAGGTGCTTTCAACAATTAGCAGATCTTGGAAGGAGGACTGGGAATTCTCTGAATCTGCCCACACTGCATAATAGGCTCTTTGAACATTACCAAATATATAATTGATAAAATTGGAGAAAAGAGTAAAACACCACTTAAGTAACATGATCTTTTGTCAGTGGAGGCACAACTGCCACCCAAAAGGGCAAGAGGGGATAATAATTTATTTTTTCAACATTTTCTATTGATATGTATATTATTCTTCATATCTAGAGTTGATTGGTTTAATGTGTGATTCTGGTTTCCAGCACTACAGGGGCTCTGTGTTTATTGCCCCTCTTTAGTTCTAAAAGCAAATTTGAGAGGGAATAAACAAAACTTAAAAAAAAAAAAAGAAGAAGAAAACTAGCTGTCAGTCACACAGATTCATCTTCAGTCAAGACTGGCACTTTTATTTCTTTCTGACACATTATTACTGTTATCACTACAACTGTCCTTCTTCATCATGCTTCTTATTTACTTTTTAATTGTCCCAAAAGATATCTGGTATTTTGCAAGGAATACTTTTTTTCAGTCATATCTCATCATGTACAGCTATCTTGACCGCTGGGTGGTGCATAACAAATTAAATTAAGACATAACATTAGGAAAACCTTATGCTAATGTCATAAGAACTGTGCATTAGCAGATATCTAGTAGAAATGGAAGAGCCACCTTCTGTGACCAAAAAAAAAAAAAAAAAAAAAAAAATTGAAAATGGCTTGAAGGTGTAGAGAAATCATGGAGAAAGATGACTTTAGTACTTGTATAGCCTTTGCTGTTAGCATGAGGCTTGAACATCCATTGAAGACCAAACTCCCTAATAGTCACAAGGTCTTTGTGTAACTTGCGTACAATGAACAACTGAATGAAGCAGAGAAAAGCTGACCTCAAACATAAGCGTATTAAGTCATACCTCATGGTGCTTCACTGGTAAGACCCCTGAGGTGGAATGACAGCAAAACACTGATAAATCTGGCTCTTGCCAAGTGCTGGAGACTTTGTGTATGACAGACCAAATCTATGTTTTGTGAGGTTACAGAGCTAAACAACAGTGCAAAAAGGGCAGAATTTTCTGTGGCAATATATGAGGCAAAACGTAACGATATTCAGATGCTTATTTTCCATGTGCTGCCTAATTACCTCTGAAAAAATATTTCCAAGTCCCTATTGTGCTGCTTCTGAGCAAAATTACCTTAAACTGAGAAACTTTTCAACTTCTGATGGATCCCCTGAACACTAAGAAGTTTACTCTAGACCCTATTCAAAGTAGTACACGAAAAAATATCTTGATTCTCTGAAAGGGTATGCAGGGATATAGAACAAATGCATTTCCAGCTCTTCAATCAAATCAGAATCCTAACTAGAATTATAAATTGTTTTTTTATGAAGTAAATTGAAATAACTGCTGAATACGTATAACCAAAAGTATTAGTAGGTCTCAGCTAAAGTGGACCCAGGCATTTCTAGATGTAAGATGAATCAAAAGATTGTATTGAATACTGAGGAAGATCTTAAGATGGTTAGCTCCCAGATGGCGGCTATGAAGCTTTTCTGAGCTGTCACTACCAACAATTTGAGAACAAATATTTTAATCTGCAGTTTTCGAACTGAAAGTATGCAAAGAGCAGTAACTTCAGTTAGTGCTGACACAGTGGAAGTGAAATTAGAATAGCACTAGATCAGTACACCTTGCAATTTCTAGTGTTGTCGTGGCTTTTACTCCTGGCTGATACTACATTTGATTCAGAGGAAGGTGCCTATGCCTGCTGCTGACAGGGCAGTGCAGTGTTTGGGGTGGTAAGAGTAGCTGCTGAACTATAAGAAGACAAGTTGTTCAGAGGACCTATTAGATTGAAGATTTGTTTGATTGCCCATGTGGAAATCAAAAGATCCCATGGCATGTTTCAAAAAGAGTGGAAGATAAACCAAGCAATGATTTGCCTTCAGAGCCACTGGACTGTTCGAGCATCAAACTCATTACTTTATGAAGTGCATGGGAATACTTGCAAAGTGTATGAAATGCACTAATCCATACATTTTTTCTATTTTTATTACCTGGAACTATGTAGGTTACACAATGTCTCAGCTCAGTCACTTTGCTTTGCTTAACTTCTTTCTGAGCAGACAGGAGCCCTGGCTATGCTAGCAGAGCCAATTCAAAGTCTCCCTGGAGCACAGAGGAGTTTTCAGTTTGAACCAACAGCTTTGCAGACATACCAGTCTCATTTGTCTTTCTGTGTTTGTGATTTGAAAGCAGTGATATCTTCCATAATCACAGCTGCACTCTCAGGACTGCCTTACCCAGCACTGTCTCCTGCAGATGAAGTGGTGGCAGGTATTCTAGAGCCACTTATGTCTAGCTTCAATTGCAGGCACTGAGTACAAGCCATACAGCTATTCTTTGGCTAAATTTCTTATTGATTTTACTTCAGGGCACTTACATAAGAGAGGTTAAAGTCTCATAAATGAAATAAGATGATCTTGACCCTCCACTTTAAGAAAATAAGTTCTTTATTTCTCATTCAACTCCATCTTTCTGAGGCAGGAAAGCTGGTTGCTCTCATGATTTTTGTCTGCCACTTTTACATTCTTCTTTTTCTTTTCTGTTAAGCTGACATTCTTATCCGAGAACTATTTCCAGACTATCAATATACCCCATTTTCACAATCTAAGATTTTGTGTTGGATGTGTATGGTGTATATAAAAGGTACATGAAAGAGCAACTCAAACTGCTAAACAAAACCTGCGGTGAGACAAAATGTGGCAACACACTTGCACTCTCTGGTGCATGCAACAAAGCATAAAGGCAGGATGTTAATTGTCTCAGGACACAGGTTGAAAGACAGGGTTGTCTGCGGAAGCAAATGGCAGAGCAGACTGTGGAGGATCCTGAACTCTGATCCTCATAAAGTCCACTTTAATTGTTTTTGTGGGTTACTTTTAAGTAGGAATCTACTGTGTATTTGGAATGTCCATTATTTTATTCTGTATCATCTCCTAAATTATGGAGATAGCTCTTGAACTTTGGGACAAGTTTTAGTTTTACTGCGCACTCCTTGAATTTTAACCTACAGAGGAATATGTAGCCATACTAAGTTACACAACATTAAAGTACTTGACAGTTTTCATAATAGAAAAGCATAGGAATTAATGAAAATATCCATAAAAGTTAATTAAATCAAGGAAAATATTAGAGTAAGAAGACTTAATGAATAAAATCATGAGGATCAGGGATGCAGGTTACTCAGTACATGGAGATAAAATTCTTTAAAACACATAAAAAATTAATTCATAAATACTGGAAAAGAATTTCCTTCTTATTCAGGATGGAGAGATAACTGCTGTACTCTTCTCAGCAGTAGGTCAGATCTTTTTGAACATAAATCAGAAAACGTTCTTTGAGTCTAACTGAGCTATAATTATTTACTACAACTGACAATCTGTTCCTAATACTTTCTGAAGTAAGCTAAGTATAACTTATGAAACAAAACTAAATGATAGGTTGTACCTGTGTACAGTTTTATGAGTTTGACATTTTGTGAAAGTTTCTCATCTGAAAGATGCAGCCAAAGGATCCCTGAAAGAACTCTGTGTCTTAGGTATTGTGTAAATAGTTCCCATCAAGCAAGAAATGACATGAAACTGTTTAACATATTGGACTGAACAGAAAAATACATCTGGATATCTCAGGATTGAAATCATCAGTCCTAACCAATGGCTTCCCACTGCTGAATGGGGAGTTGGAGTCACTGGCAGAATCCAAGCAAATAAAAAGCAGAAGAAAGCATCACCCTTTACACAAAAACCAAAATGCATTGTAGAGAAATAAATCACAGAATCATAGAATAACAGGTTGGAAGGGACTTCAAGGATCATCTGGTCCAACTTTTCTCAGCAAATAAATGTTTTGTTAATGTTGTAGCTGCATGTACATTTACTGGAATGGCTGAAGCGACATGGCAGAAGTGACCTGTATTGTTGTAAGCTGAGAAAACAAATTTCAGGGGACTTTCCACCTTTAAGTATATTCTGGGATCAAAGAAGTCTGACAAACCTTGGATCCCACTCCACTCTGAATGAGAAGAATGCCTGCAGAGTAACTGTAGGGAGGCAGTTGCTGTTATACTCATTAAAATTACTCATGTTGTAGCATAATCATAGAAATAATAAGATTTCTTGATGTGTGTATATTTCCCACTGGTATGGTTTGTTGTATTATGATAGCTTTGTAGTCTCAGTGTGCTTGTTCTGGTTGAAGAAGCACATTCATTATAAACCCTTCTTTTCAGATGCTTATAAATTTCTGGAAAAGACTAATCCATTAGCCTGGCATTTCTTTTGTTCCTGTCAAACAAAAGGCGCTGATTTTTTCACTCTTTTTCTCTTGTATTTGTTAAAACAGATTGGTTGCTTTGGGGTTAACAAGCCAATAGAAACTATCCAGTTTCCCATCACATATTCACATAATATTTTTACCCATCAATAACCCCAGATTTACTGTATTTTAATATATCATATTTGAAGTGGACACAATGATGAGGACAAGCTGTCTGTGGAAACCTGAAGAAAATCAAAACAAAGCACATAGCGATCAGAAAACTCTCGTGATAAATGTCATATAAACTTGATGCAGGATTCAACCAGTTTCAATCTTTCTTTCAAGTCATAAGCATGGTGTTTCCATCTTTACAAAGGACAAATTTTGTTAACTTAAATGAAACGAACATTTAGCTTGTAATCCCTACTAGACTGTTTTCCTGAATAACTGAAGGAATATTTCTGAGACTGAGTATGGCTTTCAAGGTTTGGCTCTGTCTGCTATCATTCGTCTTTATTCACTTCCTACAGTGTTAAATTCCTGATAGTCAATATATACTTTGTGTGCCTGCCACCACTGACACATCTGGAACATTGCTTTCTGAAACACAACAGCAATTCATTAAGAGCTGTCATTTAGTCTGTCCTAATATTAGCCACTCTTGACCTTCTGCACACAGCCATTGTTCCTGTGAAGCCCTGCTACGATATTTAGATGAAAGCATGATTATCATAGCTTTTGTTCCAATCAACTTTTTCATGCTTCAGGGCTCTGCATCCTGCAGCACACCACAGCCTGCACTGTATGTGCATGCCTTCCTCAGACTTGAGCTGGACATTCAGCAACAAAAAGGAAGGAGGAAAATGCCTGGCAGATCTATTTGGTCCACCATATCAATTCAACGTTAACCTGCCAATTTTCCCATGCTGCTCCAGTGAACTGAGCAAAGTGTATTAAAACTGGTGGGATTAAGTAGGTTGAAGACCAGCAGAGAGACTGAAGACCAGACCAAACAAAATATGGACCTCAGTTTTAAAAGTTTCTGTGTTTTCACCCCAGAAAAGCAGGGATGTTTACAGTCCAGATTAACCTCTCCTTGAAATTTTGAATATTAATTTTAAAATGCTTTGTACATTGTATTTGCTTATGAGATTCTGGGGCAAATATTAATACTCAAATACATACAGCCATGCCTGTCTAAAGATTTTAGATATTTGTCTTTTAACATGGGGTTCTGAATTGTACTATCTAAATGTGAGAGCTGTCTTGTTTCTTGAAATGTGCTGAAGAATAAGTATTGCATTTTCTTCATAAATTCAGGAGTACTTCTACAGCTGGCATGAAATGCCACAGCTTTTCTGAAGTGAAAGGGACTATGATAATTTACAGCAACTATTCTATAAATGTCAGTAGTACCTTTAAAAACCATGTTCCCTGGCCCAGATTTACAGTTACCTTGGGAACAATTATTCTGTATTGTATATTTATATTCTCATTGTCACATCTTTTCTGGTACTGAATCTCAGCGGTCACTCCCTCTGTAAAATCCCCAGTATTTAACATGATGGCAGACATGTCCCACAGCATAATTCATGAGCAACAGAGTAGGGGGAAATGACACCATCATTTAGAAAAGGCAGCTAGAAGGGGCTGGCATGTAAGGAGAGAACCTGCAAAATTAAAGCAAGCAGATATTCTACCATTGACTTTAGTGGGAACAGGAATGTACTCCTTGTTCTGAAAGATCTGAGGGTTTAACGACACGATCAATGTAACAGTACAAAAGGAGACAGAAATGAGTCAGAATGAAAACAGATAATAATATCATGCATGTAATAAACTCCTTAAGGAAGGAATAAGGGGTTGCTACCTCTTATTCCATCCTATCTTCTGACATCAGTGCTTTGACCACAGTATTTGAAATGATAATGAGGGTGAATATTAATGTCAAAGGGTAACTTTGAGAACGCTTCCCATGTTCATGAAGTCTGCGAATCTGAAAAAAGTGTTTGAAATGTAAATGGAGATTCTCCTGCAGGATTATGTCTAACAAAGAGAGAGACTGGCTATACTCTAATGAAACATACAACATTCTCCTGGTTCAGGGCAATAATGAAATGCTCTCTCTCCCAGGCTGCGTGAATGGGAGCTATGACTTTAGAGCCTATTGAGTTCTTCAACAGACTAAACCTCTGTACCTTACAGGCATGTAAGAACATTCTGAATTTAATCAAGCCACCTGCTCTGTATCATACTGTTCCTCCATGAGACAGATATGTATTAAATAACTGGGAGTTGATCTTGAAACTTCTGGAATTGGAAAGCAAAACTGACCCATGTTTCCTGTATGGAGCTTCAATGTTTCTAGGTGGCAGCTGCATCCCCATGTCCTTGTTACCTGAGTTATCTAAACCAATGATACCTCAAGGGTCCTACATATTCTTCGTATGTATTTCATTATTCCACTGCAGAAAAAGCCAAAAATCTCAAAGGAAAATTCACATTGCCACAGGTATAACACATTTTTAACATGATTAAACGTTAGACTATAATGTGCTGATGCCAAGAGAAGCAGGGGACAAGGATGGTGAAGCTGGCATATTCAAATCCTACCCTAGAAATCAGTCTTAAATATCCCTGGATATAATTTGTGACTGCCACATTTTTTACCATATTATTAAATTTTTTGTTGTTATTTTTTCCTTTTTTTCCAAATGTATGGGGGTAGTTTCTCTTTTTTGACCAAATTATGCCTCGTGTACATCTATCTAAGTTTCAGAGCAAGTAAGCTTGATGATAGGGCCTTCTAGAGATAGGAAAATGTGATTGAAACATGAATTTTGAGATTTTCCTGTCACTATTTTAAATGCACTAGAAGTTAGATCTCTCATCAGATTGTTGCAGTTTTAGATGCATGTAGGTCTCACTTTTAACTCAGATTTTCAGAGCAGACCTAGATATTATCACTAAATTTGTAGCATCAGTTTTGTTTGTGGGTAGTGTAGAAGTGATTATATTTCGTTGACATTTTCTGATCACGTTGAGTTACAACTGTAAAGCTCTTTATAGATCAAATGAGCTATATGAGCTTCACAAGGGCTAAGGTAATGTTCCTTGACTGTGGATGCCCTCAGGAACTGGAGCAGTGTGATAGAAGCATCTCCTCTCTGCCTTGGTAGTAAGCTTTGGTGCTGAAGCAGATAGATAAGAAGTGGGCTTTACCCTGTCTACAGGTCTCATTTGACTCTAGAGGTCAGAGATTAAAAATCCAGTCTAGAACTGGTATTTTAAAAAGTGTCTCATGGACTATGTGATTCTGTTTTCAATATGTCTTTGTCAAACAGTGCTCACCCCCGAGTAAACAGTGAGGACACTGACAGGTATTTCTGCACCTGAAAGGACAATGATGTGGTTTCTGACATTAAGGAAAACATCTCATAACCTTTCCAACCATACTATTTTTTAAGTGGTACTGGATAGGTCATCCCCATCTGTGATGATCATGGCAAACAAAGGAGGACCTTACAGCACTGAGCAGTGATTTTCTGTAATGCAAAATGGATGCCTATGGCTCCAAAGTGATTATATTATATACCCTTTCTACACAAACCTCATTTATATAACTGAACCATGAAGCATCTTTGTGCTAAAGAAAACTACTGTAAAAGACCACCAGAACTTAGTTTTTGCCTAGCTGTCTTCTCTTTCCCTCTCCTCTAAGAATGCCTGAAATTAGCTGTGGATAAGAGTGCCATTTCCCAAACTGCTCTTTGGAGGTGCAGCATCAGGGATAACACTCTTTGTTCCTTTGCTTTCCCTTTTTTGCCTGCCAGTGACTTTTCCTCTTCATAAGCTCCTTGTCCATCCTTGCTTTCTCCACACACCAGTTGAATAAAAAAAGCCTTAGTATTCTTCCCCTTGCTACACAAGCAAATATCTTGCTTGGTTAATCATTCATCTGCAGACTTCCTGTCACAACACCTTTTTGGTTATTTATGCCCCATAGAACTCTTATGAGATTTTATGTATCTTTCCAAGCATGAAATAAGTACATGAATTTCCAGGAAATATATTTTACAGACTGGTGGGGCAGATATTCTCACTGGAGTTAACAGCTCTATTCCATTTTTGACTCCCTATTTACATGGCGCCAGACACAGCTGATTTTCATTGCCACATTTCAATCTTCTTTTGTTGTTGTTATTTTTTAGTGGCAGTAGTATATGAATTTTTCAGTTCACTGATAATAGTCTGAGGATAGTAATTTTAACTTAAAATCCTAATCCCCTTGACTATATGGTTCCATATCCTTGTTTTAATAGAACAATACTTGAAGAATTTCATGAAGCTAAGCACTTTTTAAAAGTTCTTTTCTGATAAATGGGTCAAATACTTCTCTGTCTCCCATATAAGAAGATACATCTCAGAATTTTTCTTCAAAATACATTCAAAACTTTTAAAGAAATTTTTAATAATCTACATGTTGGGATTTTCAAACCAATTGCTTAAAAAAAATAAATAATCAAATATGACAGAATGCATCATGGATATCTCCTTCAGTAGAAAAAATAATGGAGCTTACAATTTAATATACTAATTGGAATTTTGTCTGCTGCACATTTCAAATTATCTTCTGGAAAATAAGGATCTATTCTTCAAATAGCAAAAACTGTAGAAAAGAGACTTCCCATCAGATAAGAATTTGAAACTTAGTCTGAGAAAAAATTTAACCTCACGGAAAAAGCCCTGTATTTGTGCTCCTAACTGAATGCCAAAATAAATGACCAAGTTACTGAAGAACAGCTCCCTTAACTAATACATATCAAGTGCTAAGAAGTAAGGGTAGTCTACATAGTTTAGCCTGTGCTGTTTATACCCTCTAAGCAACTGACAGTTAACAGTTAAATGCTGTTTGAAGAAATAGTAAGTTACTTGCATCCTTCCTGAAGATGCAGCTGTGGCTTGAAATATTTATTTATTTTTTCTTTTCTGTTCTCCTCATCACCTGTATAAATTCTGATGTTGTTACTATGGATAGTTATGTTTCTGTAGCATATGCAGAAGAATGTAAGACTTTTCTATCACATAACTGGGCCAAGAAAGCTGTATGTTGACCTTATGTTACTTAAACAAGTAGCCATTCAGCCATCAAAGTCTGTAATCCTGGAAAGCATCTTTTTTGCAATGTTTAAGCATATACTTAACTTTCAACATAAGCTTAAGCCCTACTGGTGTCAGTAGGATAAAAACATGTCCCCAAATGCTTTCCTGAATGTCTGTTTTATCCCAGCTAACTTTATCATCTTAAATGCTTTTCCTAGGATGGGACAAATTTCTTGTTGGAGCTTTTCTTGGTCTTTACTGATCCAGACTACCAAGCTACTCAAAGAAAAAAACTTGTAAATATCACTAGATGGATCTGATTCTCAGAGGTGGTAAAAAAAAAAATAGATCATCAGACGATCATGAAAAAAGAAAATAAAAAAGCTTATAACCAACTTGAAACATTAATGGATACATCAACTTGCATTTCCCAGTGTTTGACATATTATATTCAAGTTTATACTGTACCCTGTTAAATCAGAGATTATATCCCACCAAAGGCTCAGTTAATGGTGTTTTGACTTTCAATGCCCCTTAGAGATGTTTAGCCACACCTTTAAGTTGTATAAACAGAAATCAACAATTGTGCCAGTTCACACCTCTTGGTTATGCAGCTCATGTTAGCAATGTTGTAATTCTTCAAATACATATTTTTAAGTATATGACTTCTTTATTTTCTCGTTCGAAAGTCTCTCTTTGGTCACTACCAGCCATCCTGGTGTGGCCTCATTTGTTTCCTACAGCAGCTCACTAACTTGCTTGGGGCACTACACAGTTCAGAAGGAAAAAGGTGCAGCTCTGCACAAAGCAAACTCACATGTGTCACACAGTTTCTTGTCTCTATTGACTTGAATTTCTCTCAGGGCTTGCTGTGATGGCCAAAAAGAATGCTGTGCCGGGGCTGGCTCAGTTGTTCTAGCAAGGCTGTCGTTAATTATTGTGCAACTGTTTTTAGATTCCTTTTACTCGTGGCTCCTGTTGACACTATGGGGCATGTCCAAATATAGATAAATTGATTTCAGCCTTAAACCACAAGATAGAGATTTCTGTGAGCTTTGCATAGAAGGCACCAAATAGTTATTTCTTTTACTTACCTGCTTTTTATTCTTGCTGCTCTTAATTTTGCTCGTCTTCCCCTCATTTCAGTGTTCTTAACACTTCACTCCTTTTGATTTACTTCTGGAGCCTTCTGGTTATTAACTCAAAATTAACAGATCTGATTGTCTGAGAGCCTGTTACCTATGAATGCCTCCATGGTATAGTTTAAAATAGCTTTAAATGAAACACTACTGAATTGCTTTGGGTAAACCTGGACTCCTTCCTAAAACTTTTTATTCACTGTCAGTTCCGCATGTAGCTGAGCTTTTTTAAAAAGATCCAAATTTTATGTGTGTATGCATATGTACATGTATCCATTTGTGTATGCATACTCACAAACTTGTAGGCTTCTCACAAGGACAAAATCAATTCTCTTGGTACTTCCAGCTGGGATCAAAAACAGAACTGCCAGGCAGCTTCAGGCAGATTGGTGAGATTTCAGGTCAGGCTTTACACACCAGAGATTTATACACTTCAGATATTTATTTAATTATATTAAAAGCTTTCAGCAAAATTATAGAAGGTTGCAAATTTTTCCAAGCTGTTGCAGTTCAAGATTTCACAACAGGCTAGGAAGGTATGCATGTCGTGCAGGTTTTGTTCCTGAGACAGCATGTTTTATCATCTGCTAATGATTCAGTCCTGGTTATATCTAATGCCTGGAGGGATGTGAGTAGGAGAATACTCCAGAACCAGAAAAGATGCTTTTCTGGAAAGACAGAAAAATTGAGTGACCAAGAGTTGCATTCTGCATATTTCTGCAAGGAGAAGAAAAGGAACAAGGAAAAAAAACTTGTTCAAAGGTCAGAAATACAGACAGTTATGTAAAATCTCACTCTAGAAGCTTTACCACCTAATGAGTGTTAAGTCCTCACCTGCATGGCATTCTCTTTGAGTAAAATTAAATATTGCATTAATTACCTTTCCAAGTTCACTACCAGGTAGCACTGCTAAGGTAACTCAGTCCTGTCTGGCAATGTGTTCCAGCCTCCTGGTTCAGATCTTCCCCCGTGAACATTATTGATTATACTGCATTTAGTAGTTCAGTGAGAAAGAAATGTTTTTTACCTTGGTGAACCAGACAGTGGGCTGAACCCAACCTGCAGTGGTTTCTGATATAGTTTGTTATACTTGCAGGGCTGAAGGTGAATAGTGAAATACACATAAGCCTAGACACTGGAACCTCTTTCTGTGCATGTACCTAGGTAGTTGCCATGACTGTGATGTCCCCGAAGATCTGGACATGTCCCATACCAGCAGATGACACTAGGGTTTGGACCAGCCAGGGCAGACCATCAAGTATAGTAGACTTGCATTCACATTGCAAGCCAGCATTCACAGTCACCTTGTCAAATTTATGGCCTCTTTGACGCAACAGCTCTCTTGTTGCTCCTTGCCCTGCAGCCGTCCAGCACACAGAAATCATCATTAATACTGCGGGAAACTACTCCCTTCTGGTTTCTGCTGTCTGAACAAGCTCTTTGCAGCTCTGGTCAGTTGATTTCTGTCTCTTCTCAAACTGTAGGTACTGTATCAGCTTGCTTTCTGACACACCTAAACTTTTCAGTACTTCATCCACTCTGTGGATGAATAAGGCTTCCATGGATGAATAAGGAGTTGCTGAGAAAACTCAGAAGGAAAAAAGAAGCTTATAAAAGGTGGAAGCAAGAGCAGGCAGCCTGGGAAGAATACAGGGACATTGTCTGGGAAACTAGGGATCAGGTCAGGAAAGCTAAGGACCAGTTAGAATTGAGTCTGACCAGGGATTTCAAAGATAATAGGAGCATCCCTACTCTCCACCAAAGATAACCAATCACAGTAGGGAATTAGCAGTAAGCCCTATAAAAACCACGTCATTTCCTTTCCTAACAGAAGAAGTTATTTTTGTGTGTGTGTGTGTTTGTTTTTCAGTTTGGTTTTTAACTTTCGGTGCTACCCAACAAAGCACTGAGCTAATGTACAATTTTGTGGTTAATTTTTTTTTTTTTTTTTCAGTTTATGGATTATTTTTTTGCTTCAATTTTTGTTCTCTGGAACTATTTCTATTCCCTGTCTATTCAGTGGATGAAAATGGCAAATGTTGTGGATGACAAGAACCACTAAAACTGAGTCCCCAAAGTCAGTGTAATTCCTCTCATAACTTTTATACCAAAAGGTATGAGGCAGTCATACAGCATGTGTGCAATAGTGGATTTGTAGTCGTTATCTCCTGAACATGCTTGTTAACAGCTGGATTCTGGACAAGCAGCCCAATACGCTTGTGTACCAGTTTATATTCTGGCTCAAGAATTACCAATGAATGTCGTAAAAGTTATAATTCAGCTCAGAGAGATTTGGGTTTTTTTATTATTTTTATTTTATTTTATTTTATTTATTTTAT
>NW_009909688.1:29768-35616 GCF_000696875.1 Nestor notabilis | reverse complement strand
GGCCGGAGCCGGACGGAGGTCGGGCCGTGCCTATTTGGGGTACATGGTGGCCGTAGGCCAGGCATGGCTAAGTCAGTCTCATCATTCTGCTTGCCACTGCTGTCTTAGGGTGAGCAGCAAGCACTATGTGGGGAAGAAACTCTGTATCAGTTGTCTTTACTATGAGATTAAGTGAAGCATCCCTATATCATGACTTGTTGACGGTATCCACAGCACTGTGAAATGTACTGTTCTTGGGTTGTAAAGACTTAAGAGAAAAGCTACTACAGGAGGAACCAAGTTACAAGCTGCATTTGCTCACCTTCATTCCATGTATCCATCCAGGTACTGAAGTACCGGACTTGCTGTCGAGAGTTGGAGCAGCAGCTGGAAGCAGGAGGGGTGAGTGTGCAACTCAAGATAGTGTATGTAACATTTGTTAATGCAGACAAAAAGCTTCCCAAAGCAATGATAGGGGAAAACAAGATTGTGCTATCTGAGGGTGTGAAGAAGTGCTCTAAGTTCGCCCATTGGTGTTTTGTCCAGTTGCTATTCTTAGTGCGAGCAGCAGTCCCAGAAATGCCAGTCCAGAAACCATATCAAGAAGGATTTTAGTTTCAGGCTACACTGCCTGTGACATTCGTTCCCTGTCTCTGAAAAAGAATTTGCTGAAGCATAGCATTTTGGAAGGTGAGGGTGCTGGTGTTCAACATACAGAGCTGGCTCTGTGCTTGCTTTCTGCTTCACAGCTAAAGTAAACCTGGGAAATGAAGGGTAGGAGAGTATTCCCAGGCTCCAAGTCTTAAGTCAGAACTCAAGGTCATGAGCTGAGGTTACCTAGCTGTGAGAGTTCAACCATGGGAGACTGAGGAGAGTTACACCGAGTAACACCCTTCCTCTCCCTTCGCCTCTGTAGTCATGGCACTGTTATGCCTGGAAGAAGCCATGAGCTCCTGGGATAGCAAACAAATGGAAAGTGATGGATGCTAACAATTGTGAAGGGACCACAAGAATTTAACTAAACATTTAACATTTCCTTTCTTCCAAAGGGATCCCTTCCAAGCAGGTGCGAAGAAGATGACCAGAGCCTGGAGAAAGCACTGCTTCAGTTGGAAGAGGAGCATCAAAGGTAAAAGGAAGAAGTGTTTCCTCATACTTGGTATCCTGAATGCTCCTGGAAGTGAGGGAAAACCTACCTATCAGTGCTGCCTGGTCTCCCCAAGGGAAGCAGTTGAGGAAGCCGCTTTGAAGGGAGACAGGTCCTCAATCTGTTTCTGTGGTGCATTTGTTGCATTGTGTGCTGAATGGCTCTGTTTTGAGCAGGGGGGTTTATTCTGGGTGACCTCTAAAGGTCGTTTTCCAGCCTAAATTATTCTGTGGTTCAGTAAGTGACAATGCTAGAGAAAGGTGATGCATCCAGTGACCAGACAGCAAAAAAGGGAGGCAAGACATGAACTTCTGGCATCATCAAAGTTGAAGAGGAAGGTGAAAGCGAAATTGTAGATGGAAATTTACAACTGTGAAGACTCAGAGCAAGAGAAGCAAATGAGTTTGTCATCACAGAGAGCTCTTAGTTAATCCTAGGAAGCACTGTTGCTTCCTCTGTTTGAAAACAAAGTCACTGCTGAGGGAGTTGGAAATACATGGTGATGCTGCTTGTGGATAGCAGTTGTTCAGTGACCTCGTTGTTTCTCCCTTTCCAAGGCGTGAGAATCTGGCAGAAGTGAACGCTTTCCTGCGGGAGCACCTCGATAAAGCTAATGAGATTAATTCAGCCCTCAAAGAAGATGTTGGAAAACTGATGGCAGATTGGATGAGGGCACGGGAGGAGCTGGAATTGAAGGAGAGTGAATGGCGCGCTGAACGTGAGGTAAGGTCAGGCTACGGGAATGTCAGAGGTGATGCCAGGGTGCAATGGGAATGCATTTTACTGCTGGCAGAGAGAACTTGCTGTGTGAAAGCTGTGACTACACTGAGGATAGAATCATAGAATGGTTTGGGTTGGAAAGGACCTTAACATCATCTAGTTGCAACCCCCCTGCCATGGTCAGGGACACCTCGCACTAAACCATGTTGCGCAAGGCTCTGTCCAACCTGGCCTTGAACACCACCAGGGATGGAGCATTCACAGCTTCCTTGGGCAACCCAGGAATGTATTGGTGTTGACAAGCAGAAGATGGGTGTAAGATGGAGGAGTGTGAGGACATGGTGGTGATGGAAGATGCCCACCTGCTGTGACCATACTGCTTGCTCTTGAAGGAGAACACTTGCTGTTGCTGGGCACTGTAGGGCAGTCACACAGGAGTACTCTTCTTTTTAATAGTTCCTAAATCTCTGACTACAGCAGTGGAGACCACACAGGTCTGTGTGTTTTCAGAGTCAGAGTAGAACAGGACAGGCCTCCCTTACCCATAGCCTGTTGTAAGTAAATCTGACACTGGTCTTGGAGGGACTTATTTCTGTCTTCCTCCACCAAGACTGTAGACACCTCTGCAAGGCGAGATGAAGAATCAAGATCACTTTGCTTTGCTGATAGCCACTCCTGCAGGAGAAGCGTGGATGTTCCCTTCTTTGAAGTCAGGTCACAGGTCTACTGAGGGTGCTTACGTGATGCCTCTTTAGTCCTTGATGCCCCTGTTGCAGTAGTTACTAAAGACCTGGTGAAAATGATTGTACCCTCTTCTATCTGAAAGACTTGTACAGTAGCAGTGAAAGCTAAACTGGCATTTCTTTGTGTCTCTGCATGTTTAGCTTTATGAGAACTACGTAAGGGGTGAACATAACCGTCTACTCAGCCTGTGGCGTGAGGTGGTGACCTTCCGCCGGCACTTCCTGGAGATGAAGACTGCCACTGACCGGTGAGTGGAAGCTGAGGCTGGAGTTCTTGCAGGAAAAAAGCAGCTTCCCTTCACACCTGCTTTTTGAGCCTCCGTGTTATGTTACTTGCAGCTAAAGATATGGTTTCTCCTTTGGTAGTCTGACTATCTTTAGACTGTTTTCAGAATCATTTTGTTTGATGCTGGTTTTCAGATAAAACTGAGGGGCTCGGGCTCTAAGCAGTGCAGAGGCACTTATTCAATTTATTTTGCTCAGTTTGATACCTCTTTCTATTATTGTTTTCTTGTTCTTTGGCTCTCTGGGGTTTCTTTCTCACCGTTGCCTTTTATATAAACAAAACCAGTGTAACTGCAATAGTACATTCTTGTGGTGTCAGCATGCAATTTCAAACTCTGGGTTACTGTCAGCCATTTATCTTATTTGATTGCAAGCCTGCCTTAATGTGTAGACTACACCTGACCTACTAGTTAATTCTTGTGTTACTTGTACTTTTTTTGTTACAACATTTTAGGCTCGTTGTTCACCACCTTCCTGAAATGTTTGTTGTATGGATGTCATCATCAGCTTCTCAGCCATCCAAGTGTTGATGCTAATAGGTTGCTTAAGGCTGATCACCTAGGTGTAAAAGCTGGGGATCTTCGTAAAATTTCTTACATCTGTTAATGATAATTGGAGTATGTTAATAAGAGAGAGCAGGAGCAACAATTAGTAAGAGTAATTAGAGGTCCTTGAAGCCTTCTGGCTGTGTCATACACTGCTTCTTACCTCTGAGGAGAAAACGGACTCATTTCTCAGCTATCCAGTAGTCACTGTGCAGCCGTCAAGATGTGTCCTGATCCTAGTGTCAGATGAATGATTTGTCCCCAACAAAGATATCCTCTTTCCTGACAGCTTTTACTATTGCACAATTACGTGCTTCCAGAAGTGAGTCAGCTGATAAAGATGGTGGTGTGAACATTAGCTTGCTCTCTGTTCTTCTTCAGAGATCTGTCAGAGCTGAAGGCAGAGCAGATGAGGCTTTCTGGAGCTATACTTGTAAACTGCTCCCATCTAAACCATGGTGTACAGCTCTGGGAGTCCATCACTCTGGGTAGACCTGTCCTGAAGGATCAGGCACAGCAGCAAGCAGGACAGAAAATAAACCGGAAGACTCAGGAAGCGATGTGCTTACAAGTTAAGGGGGACCCAGAGAAGAAGGAGCTCCAGGACAGGTAAAGGTGTTTTCAACTTTGCTGTTGCCAGCATTATCTTTTGTGGCTGCTTCTTGGATTCACAGATGGGCTGTGTTCACATTTAAAATACAGCCACTCTGCACAGCCTTATTTCTGTCCCTAGTCAAACTGTTGCCTTCAATAGAAAGGAAGGGAGCCTGTAAGGATGTTGGGAGGGACTCTTCGTTAGGGACTGTAGTGGTAGGACAAGGGATAATGGCTTTAAACTTGAACAGGGGAACTTTAGGTTAGATACAAGGAAGAAGTTCTTCACAGTGAGGGTGGTGAGGCACTGGAATGGGTTGCCCAAGGAAGTTGTGAATGCGCCAACCCTGGTGGTGTTCAAGGCCAGGTTGGACAGAGCCTTGGGCGACAGTTTAGTGCGAAGTGTCCCTGCCCATGGCAGGGGGGTTGGAACTAGATGATCTTAAGGTCCTTTCCAACCCTGACTATTCTATGATTCTATGATAGAAAAAAAATGTCTGGCTGACAGAAGAAGCTCCTCTGAGTAGGACAAGGCTGGGAAGGAGATTGCATATTACAATGTTTTTGCTGTTAACTGATTTTTGATGAGAAATTGAGACTAGTGTAAAGAGAGCACTGTCTCTTGTACAGCCCTTTTGCTACCCAGGGCTCTGCTAAAGGAGTTGGGAGGAATTTGTCCAGGGTTGTCATAAGCTGTGTAGCACCTCTCTGCTCAGTCTTGCAAGGTGCTGTCAGTACAGAAGGCCTTTGGGGCCCAAAGTGCCGTTTTGCAACCTCCAGCATCTTAACCTATAGAGATGAACGCTGCCTTTGTGGTGTTTTCTGGCTTGAACTTCCTCTGCTATGCTTCTGGGAGCTGCTTAGCTCTTTAACAGGTGACGGTGAGCAATGCTTTTGGAATGGCACATGGACCTTCTCTTCTCAGGGTGGTGGAGCTCTCAGCCTTGCTTGTACTTTCTCAGAAGGAAAACGAGGAGAAGGAGAAGACCATGAAAACACTGAACAACACTGTGGAGTTTCTAGTATGTTTTACCTCTATCTGGGAGATAGCCCAGTGTTTGCTCTTTAGCCTTAGCGAGGAGGTGTGGCTTCTTCAAGAGAAAGAGTGGCAAGGATGCTGGCTGTGTGGGAGCATCAGGAACATTGCCCAAATATTCCTTGTGTCAGGGCACATGTGGAGTCAGGTGCAGGCAGTGGCAGGGGAGCTGCACACAAGGCAGGTGTCTTCCTCAGAGAGGTGCCAGCAGTGCTATTCTGTCTGCGATTTAAATCTCTGCAGATTGAAGTTCCTTGGACCTGACAGCCTCATAGCAATCTGTAAGAACTAGCTGTTGGGCTTTCTCCTCTTAGTTTTAGCAAAGAAGAAATTGAATAGATGTGGGAAGGACGATATTGGAATCGCTAGGGCTGAGGCTTGTCAGCATGACAATGCTACAGAGGATGGGAATGCTACAGAGAGGAGCAGCTCTTCCCTGCCCACCCCTTCCTTAATTCTGTTCTCAGGAAGCAAGTCGGTTAGAGAAAGAATATGAAGCTTCATTGACTAAAAGTGCCAAAGAAGAGAATCTTTCCCTCCAGAAGCTGATCAAAGCTATAACTGAGGTAAGTACAGAGTTGGGACCACATCCCTATAAATTTGATTTGAAAGTACTTGAGGAAGGCAACGGACTAGCCCAGGGACTAGATTTCTGTGTTGTATACTGTCTATGTCAACTGCTACTGACTGTTTCATTTTTGTCTCACTTTTCTGGCATAAAACCTGCTTATAACTTCCAAGTTGTCTGTCCTGTGACAACACTTCAGGCTGCATTGGCTAAAAGTTTCAGTACCTTTGC
>NW_009909688.1:14402-29737 GCF_000696875.1 Nestor notabilis | reverse complement strand
TCTCTCTTGGACTGTGCTTTCTGAGTTGGCTACTTGACATCTGTATTCCAGTTTTTCTTGGATGCTTAGCCCCCGCTCCTGGAGCAATGCCTCTGTTGTTCCTCAGATGTTTATAAAAGGTCACTGACTCAATTGATGCACTGGCCAACTCTGCTCCTTCACTCTACATTCATTGACCATTATTATCTCCCCAGAATTGCAACTGATCTAACTTAGTCCTAAACTTCACTCTTTGGAGTGGGGTTTAAAGTCAGATCTCTTAAACAGCCTCTCACAAAGTCAGTTTATTTCCCTTATGTAGTTGTATTTATCCTCTTGTGCTACTGCTGCAAGTAAGTCTAAACATTAGCTTTCTCACTGCTGTTTTCCAGTATTCATCAGCTTCCTTCTTCCCTGGGCAGCATTAATGTTTCCTTTCCTTGCTATTTCCAGTGTCGATCTAGTGCTCGTGTATGTGGCTTTAAGAAACTGAAGGAGACCAAAATCATTCTTGAAAGCAACAAGAAACTGGGTGTTCAGGCAGCCTCCAGCCACTTCACACTTGTCTCTTCTTGTTTATAGTAGCTGTATTCAGAAATCCCTGGAGTACTTGTAGCCATAGGGACAAAACTTCTTTGTAGACTGAGGGAATGAGAACTGAGTTTTTAATGACTCTCTGGTGAAGTGGGGGGGAAAGGAGAACTAGATAAAGAAAAGCAAGTAGAATGAAAAAGATTAACAGCTTGATTTTGGCTTTCAGGTGGTGTTAGATGACAGTGACAGCACGGTCAGCATTACCTCCACTGACAGCTTCACTGGTGCAGAGCATGCCTTTGTGTTGGTGCAGGAAGCACTGGCAAGGAGGCGAGGGGCAACACAGGTGAGAATTTCTGCTTGTCTTCTCCATTGGTCACAGGCTTAGCTGCTAATGTCTCAGCTTGAAACCTTTTCCTTTGCTTAGCCAGTTTAGCTGGTTTCCTTCTAGCCTTCCCACTCTTGGTGCTGTACTGTCTTGCCAGTCTCACCAGCTCTGTGCTCTACTGCTTTTCTCTCCTTGATCTCCAACTCTTATCATAGATTGTGCCTTCAGGTGAGCTGTCTCTCTGCTTTCTTCTTCTCTTATCTGTCTGGAGCTATCTTCCCTGCTTCTTATTACTTGTTTGTGCTCTTTCACTGCCCGTCCCTTGCAGGCCCTAAAAGAAGAGCTTTCTGCCAGGCAGGAAGCTATCAATGACCTGCTGCACCAGCACACACAGCAGGAAGGGAAGTGCAGGAGGCTGCAGCAAAGGCTTGAGCAACTGGAGGAGGAACACAAGACGTCCAGCAGCCACCAGCAGCACCTCCAGTCCCTGGTAGAAGCACTCAGAAGGTGAGTGTTTCCTCCTTCTCCTGTGTTCTGGAGGCAATCTGCTTCCCGTTCTGGGCATTTATAGGTGTTGTGGGCAAAGAACTTGCCTGCCCTACTGTGTGTATGCCTCCCTCTTGACATGCTGCTTCTCTGAGTTCTTGTTCTTTGGGCGCCCTTTCCTAGCCACTGAATGAAGGCAAAAGCCTGCCTTCTGTTCTCTTTCCTTCTTCAGTTACTTTGTGAGGGGAAGAGCAAGTTCCTCCTTACTGTGCTCCCTACAGTTCCATCCTGGAATGATGAAAATGGGATCTGTGACTTTTCAGGCCACTTCATTATAACTGAGCCTTGTGTCTGCAGTGACTGTGCAAACCTTGAGAAAACCAGGGAAGAGCTACAGCGACAGCTTGAAGTAACAGAGCAAGAAGCCTCACGTTTGCGTCAGAGCAACACTGAACTGCAGCTGAAGGAAGATTCAGCCCAGGGGGAAAAGGTGGAGCAGCAGCAGGCACTGGAGAGAGCGCATCGTGACCAGGAGCTCCTGTGAGTGTTAAAGGTTTCTCTGGGCAGGGGTGGGCACTGCTGGGCTTTAGGAGGCCCACCATAAAGATGATAAATTTTGCATGCTAATCATTTGTAGCATAGAAATGTGAAAGGAGCACATGGGCAGGTCTGGCTGCCTCCTGACACGCAGCACAGCTGCCTCCTTGTACTTCCTTTATGACCCTTTAAAAAAATCATTCCAAACCTGACCAGGGTAGTTGGTGACAGGCACAAGCTGAGACACGAGAGGTTCAGACTGGATTTAAGGAGAACAAAAAATGGAACCATGAAGGCAGTCCTGCAGCAGAACAGGTTGCTTAGAGAGGTTGTGCAGATTCCATCCCTGGAAATTTGGAAGACCAAACTGGATAGAGCCTGAGCAAGCTGGACTGATCCCATAGCTGACCCCGGCTGTCTTGAACTCAAGCTTGGGCTAGAGGCCTCCTGGGGTCCCCACAAGCCTGAATCATCCTGTGACCCTATGATTATTGGATTGGAAATTCACACACACATGTTCCCCAGATAGATTCCAGGCTCTTTCATTGTTTCTGAGTAATTGTGAGAATACAAACCTGACTTAAAACGTCTGTCTTGGCTAAAGACAGACTTTCTAAAGGCAGACTTCTTTCCAAAGAAGAACTTTGCAAAGTCTTGTAGCCAATACCTCAAAAAGGAGAGCAAGAGCTAACAGGCAGGAAGCTGTTGAGTGTACCTGAACTTTTTAGAAATGTTCTGTGATTTCTGGAAGCTTGTTTTACTTTCTCAATGGCAAATGTTTCACCTTCATCAGTGACAAAGAGTGATGCGGCTCTAGTGAGGAAATTCCAGCATTCTTTAGGTGTACGCAGAAAGCTGTTAGAAGTCATTCAAACTGCCATGTGTTGGGCATAGTGTGTATCTTGGTTTTGGAAATGAGAACGTATTTTACATTAAAAACCTGTTTGTCTTTCCCGTTTTCATAGACTGAAGGACTTAGCTGCACTTGAAGGAAAAAATTCATTATTACAGAGTGAGTTGTTGATTGCGAGAGAGACACTGGAGGAATTGCACCTTCAGAGGGATCTGCTGAAGCAGGAGAAACATGAGCTTACCATGGCACTGGAGAAGGTATAATCACCTTATTCCTAGGTAGCACTTGTGGGACAGGGAGTTGTGATAGCAAGACCATCACAGATGCTGTTTCTGGCAGTAGAAAACAGGGAAAATGTTCTCCCCCTTGGAAAATGGTGATCACACCATACAGGCTCTCTGGGGTAGTGCTTATTGGGAGTGTTGAACTGGGAGTACATCAGAGACACAAAAGGGGATCTGGAGCTGCTGCTTGAAGTCAGGGATTTTCCTGCCTTTGTTTTCATGTTGTTCTTCTGTCTCTTCAGGCAGAGCAGTCAGTGGCAGAGTTGACAGGGGCTCAGAATAAGCTGAGTGCTGAAACAGCTGATCTGCATGTTGCAACAGTGAAGATGAGCAGTATCAATGAAGCTCTCGCATTGGATAAAGTGCAATTGAACCAACTTGTGCTGCAGGTGAGCAGAGTTGCCAAAGATCTCATCAGGAGTTTGTCTCCAATTGCTGCTGTTTCTCAGACTTCTTGCCTTCCAACAGTATGAATGACTGAATGTGGAAATGTTCTTTTTTCTGTTCAGTCCAAACCTCCTACAGTGTTAAAGGTTACTGTATTTTATTTCCTCTGTGCTTCTGTGATTGTAGTTGGAGCAAGAGAATGAAGCTCTGTCAGCAAAAGTGGATGAGATGGAGAAAGCAAAGATCTCTGGCCAGGATAAGCTGAGCTTGTGTGAAAGAACAAATGAAGAGCTCAGCACAGAGAAAGCCCATCTGGAGCAATTGCTGAAGAAAGCAGAGGAGCAACAGGAAGGGCTGCGAGTAGAGCTGAGGATCCTGGCAAAGGAGAAGGCAGAAACCCAAGAGAAACTCAATCAGGTGAGACCAAAAACCTGTTGCTTTCTGGGTGGGATTTTGGCTGCTTGGCTCAGTGAAGCTGTATCTGTTGGATTCTGCAGTGTTTTTGTCAAGGAGACACTTGGTAGTGCTGGAGGTCCCAAGGCTTTTGGTTACTTCTTGTTGGAAACATATTGATGGCCTGCAGAGCTGTTCTGCAGTTCCCTGAGTTGTGCTCTGCTTCTATGGATTCTTTTAATCCACCTGTCTGTTCACCTCTTTTTTTGGCTTTTGATAAGCTGCAAAGAGATGACTTTGTTGTCCATGAATCTGAGCGGGGCTACTACTCTTGTGGCAAAAGAAACAAACTGTAGCACTGAATCCTTTTCTGAAGCAAAAACCAGGGCCGCATGTTTCTATTTATGCATTTTGTTGTGAAATCTGCTACTTTCAAAACTTCATTTGTTTGAGCCTAGGGAGCAGGACATAACTGTAAGTCAATATCTGCTGTCTTGTACTGCTAAGAATGGGAATGACATCTTGAAACTGTTGAAATTGTATTTTAAGACATACACGCAGCTTTGTGGTTGGAAAGCTGCCTGAGGAAAAGACCTGAGGGGGGATGTTGGTCAACAGCCAACTGAACATGAGCCAGCTTGTGCTCAGGTAGCCAAGAAGACCAAGAGCTTCCTAGCCTGTATCAGAAATAGTGTGGCGAGCAGGATGAGGGAGGTGATCATCCATCCCTCTGTACTGGGCACTGGTGAGCCTGCACATTGAATCCCCTGTTCAGTTCTGGGCCCCTCACTACAAGAGAGACACTAAGATGCTGGATTATGTCCAAAGAAGAGCAACGAAGCTGGTGAAGGGTCTGGAGCACAAGTCTTTTGAGGAGCAGTTGAGGGAGCTGGGGTGGTTTAGTCTGGAGAAAAGGAGGCTCAGGGGAGACCTTCTTGCTCCTTACAACTACCTGAAAGGAGGTGTTAGTGAGGTGGGGTTGGTCTCTTCTCCCAAGTAACAAGTGATAGGACAAAAGGAAACGGCCTCAGGTTGTGCTGGGGGAGGTTTAGATTGGATATTCTGAGCAGTTGCTTTTGCTCAGCCTCTCCTGAAACTTTCCAGCACGGGAATAGACTCTGATAGAATTTTAGTTTGCAGGGTGGCAGTTCTGGAAGATGCAATGTTTTTACATGAAAACACATAGCCTGAGGTATGTATGTTTGCCCTGAAGGAGCTGTCTGGCCCCACGCAAGCCAGTATGGCCTTACTCATCACTTTGAAGTTAACAGTGCCTTTTGGCAGCCCAGGGTATTAGTGTGGTACTCAGCAAATGCTCTGAAGCTTTCAGCCCACAGTACAGGAGTTCTTTCTCCTCTAGCTCATTTAGAAGTGGCACCACTGGCTCTGCACACAACTCACTGTATTTTGTCCTGTTTGCAGGTTTACCACCAGCAAGAGTTGGCCAGCAGTGATCTGGAGCAGCTGCACCAGGAGTCCTCTCGCCAAGAGCATGCAATGGCCAAGGTGTCCAAAGAGAAGGAATTGCTGGTGCATGAGAAGGCTGCCTTAGAGGTGCGACTGGCAGCCTTGGAGAGGGACAGACAAGGCCTTTCAGAGCAGCTGGAAGAGGCCAGGTAAAGGCAGGGAGGAGACCCTAGGCAGGCTGTTATTGAAGGTCTGTAATTATAGAGGTATTTGTACCTTGCAGGTCAGTGAAGGACACACTGGAATCCAGCCTGTTTGAGGCTCAGCAGCACTTATCTCAGCTGGAAATTTCCAGGAGTCAGCTGGAAATCCAGCTACACACAGTCACACAGGCCAAGGAGGTGATACAAGGTGAGAGTCTCGTGTGCTTTGTTTCTGGTGACCCTTCTGCCCGGAGAAAATGGTATAATAATAACTCTCAGCAGTGCTTCTGAGGAGTGAAGGAGCTGGAGGGAGATCCCTCCTACACTGAAATTCAAATTCAGTAAAGTCGGAGCCATTTTTTGTAGGCTCTGAATGTTACCATTTGTTGTGTTTGCAGGGGAAGTGAAGTGCCTTCAATGGGAGCTGGAAACAGAGAGATCTCTGATGAGGCAGGAACGGGAAGACATGACACAACAGCTCTTGCAGACAGAACAGCAGTATGACAATACTCTCAAACTTCGTCAAGCTGATCATGAAGTGGAAATAAACAAGCTCCTGCAAGACCTGGTAGGGACCAGTATGCTTCTGAATTCTTCAAGCAAGCTTTGTGGGCTGGCTTTAGATGAATAATAGCCTGAGGGTGTGAAATGGCATCTGTCATAAGCCACATGTTGCTAGGCCAGGCAGCAGAGACAGTGGCTTGTACTTGAAGACATGTGAAGACCCACAGGTTTATGGTGGGACAGTAAATGCAGCCACAGATTCAGTGTGAGCCTAAGACGAATTCAACAGAAGGTTGCAGCAAGGGGTTAGGATCTTACCAGACTCCTGTCTACCATGAAGGTGACTCCTGATATTGGTGGCAGCTGCTGTCACAGAAGCTTTGTTCCATTATTTCTGTCCTTTCACATGGTTGGCAGAGGTGTTAACTTCGGGCTTGAAGCATCTGGAACAGGCCCCTTATTCCTGGTACTTCAGTTCATGGCCTGTCTTGTGACTAGAACGTCAGGGTACTGGTCCCTTTACTGAGGAGAAAGTTGAAACTGATGGCCAGTCCCAGTAACTTGCTCTCCATTTGTGTTTACAGAACATCACAGAAAAGCTGCAAGCAGAGTTGCAGGAAGCTCAGAGTAAGATCAAGGCAGTGGAGAAGCAGCACAAAGAAGAAATCAAAACCATCAAAGAGGAAGTGAATATCCTTCTTCAGCAGAGGGCTGGTCTACAAAAACAGGTGACTGAAACAGCAATAGCTGCTCAAGTCATCAAATAGGTGGTCTCTGGTCGGTCTCCTTGCTCTCCTTTGCAGACAGCAGGCTGATGGAGTAATCCCTTGGGCTGCCATCATCCTGTGGTCTCCATCTCCACTGGTCTGAAGGAGACTTATTGGTCAGCTGCATCTCATCTGCTGCCCTGGACATATGGTCTAGTCCTTTTGCCTGTTTGCTAGAATGAATCCATCATCAGAATGGATTTCTGCTGGCCTGTTGCTGCTAGCCTTGCTTTTTAGGGTGTTTTTTCAGTTGAACATGGTAACCCACTCATACTTTTAAACAAGTTGGCTCTATCCATTGTGGATCCAGTATTTTCACAAGAGGGTGAAATTTAAAGTTATTCTTTCCTTTTCCTCACAGTATATGATATGGCTGACTGTGACAAGCTGTAGTCTTTGACTGCTTTACTATGTTTTACTTGAGGTGGAAGAGCTGACCTCTCAGCTAGCAGCCTCTGAGGAGTTCCAGCAAGCAATTGGCCGCAAAGCTCAACAAGATCTGAGTGAGGCACAAGAACTGTCGAGACAGAAGGTGATGGAGGTTGCGCAGCTCCAGAAGATCCTGGAGGAAAAGAGAAGTCAATGGGAGGAGGTAGAACATCAGAACAAGGAGCTGCAAGTGTGTCTGCAGTCCTTGGAGGGGGAAAGAAGTCGATGGGAAGAAGTAGAGCATCACAACACAGAATTTCAGGCTTCGCTGAAGGTCCTGGAGAGTGAAAAAGCCAGGTAAATGAAAGCCTGTGAGACTCTCAGTGGTCAGTCTCCATTCTTACAGATATTTGCATATAAAAGTGGCTGTGGCAGCATTTCTGAAAAAGCAGAGTTCTGAACTATCCATGTAGATGGCTCATTCTCTTGATGTGTTTCATTTTCTTTTAATCCTTCAATGACGGTTTTTCTGAAGACAGTGGCTTTTGGGGTAATCCTTTCCTTAAAAGGTGTTATTCTGTTAAATCAGCATGTTAATACTGTAATGAAACTTTCAGGGGTTTCACACCTAAAATACACCAAAGGAGGCAGGAAAAGCTGCAGTATAATGAGCTAGATAGATCCATCAGCTCCTCCTCGGGTCCAGTAAACTTCAAATATTAGGGATCTGTATCAGTCTTTCACCCTGACACCTTTGGTTGGCAGAAGCCATCTTAAAACCATGATTTTGAACTGAGCTGGATTCCCCTGTGAGGCACCCAAGAAACTAGAGTGCTTCTTACTGCCATGTGTTTCCTTGCTCCTCAGAAAATCCCAAGAGGTGTCTGAAGGGGCTCAAGCAGGGTCCCTGCCAGCCTCAGCAGTTACAGATGTTACTCACTGTCTGCAGAATGCAAGACACAAGAGACTTGTGTAGGTATATATAGGTATATGTAGGTAGGCTACTTCACCTGGTAAAGTGCTGCCAGTCTTCAACACGTATCTTCACTGGAGAAGAGCGCTAAAAGGCAATGCACTCTTGTTTCCTGCATCTTTATATAAGGATATGAGTATTTCCTCCAAGCCTCTATTCCACTTCTAGTATTGGCCTTCATTTCTTCAGCTGAAAGCTGAAAGTAATCTGGGTGCTGGCACATCTTATGAAACTCCCCAAAGATCACCTTGCTGTCAGTTGCTGCTGTTCCTACCAGGACATATACAAGCAAGGGGAAGAAAATATCTCTTCATTATTGACATTTGGAGTCTCATTAATCAAAAGAAAAACTTTCCTCTTCCCTAATGTCTTCATTTCAAGACTTTGTTGTGTTTATATTCACGTTCTCATCTCAAAAAAAGCTAGCCAGTAATTCACCTTTCTTCTGTGAAAAAAGGTGTAGTGGGCACACGCTTGGGTATGACTGCCAGTGTGGCTTAAGACTGAACAAGGACCGAACAGCCTAATCCTGTAGATAAACCTCAGACAAAGCAATTTTCCACTTGGTGGTGGAAGTCCTAAGAGTTTATTAGCTGTTATACTATGTAGTAATGAGTTGCACGCTCTCTCTTTCAGGCTGACACTGTCTCTGGAAGAGAAGGAGCTGAGCCTTAAAACCCTGGAAGAAAAGAACTTAGCCCAGCATAACGAGGTGTCTCAGCTTCTTTCTGCTATTCACCAGGCCCAGCAGCTCCATTCAGACCATAGAAGAGAAATAAAAGAGCTCAACAACCAGGTGACCTGGGCATTAGCATCCTCTTCTCCAGGGACATAGAATACCACCTTTAGCTTGTAGGCCCCAAATTGTTTTCCCTCCTAACAACATACACTTCTGTATTCTGCCCAGAGACTTCGAGGTCAAGGCTGGATCTGCTGTGTTCTGCCTATGTTTTCCCCTGTTCTCTGATGGTTCATGGCATTAACTCTCTGAGGAGAAATGCTTCAGGATCTCTGTTACCAATGTTGTCCCCAGATGATGTTTCTACCTCTGTCAGGCACTAAGCAGTCTGGCATAACAGAAGTCTGTGGAAGGCAAAGCCAGATCATCTGGCCTTTTAGAGATGCACCATAAAGGATGCTGATTGTCTCCCCTTCTACTCCCAAGCATCCCTGGAAGCTTCACCCTCCATGCAGGGATGCTTGATTTGCCACCTCACCCTCTAACAAGCCCCCCTTCCCTACAAACCCACCTCCACACATGAGAGAGCTTCGTTTCTGAGGTTGGAAAGCATGAAAGCCAGGCAGTTTGACCATTCATCTGGGGATGGGGAAACTTATTTTTGGCTCTTAGCTGCCAGATACCTGTTTCTAGCTGATTTTGCTCTGTGTGAATCTTTGGCTTTGAGCCTTCTGTTTCCAATGTGTTTTTTGCTTGAAGTAGTTTCTCTTTCATTCCTTCTCCTTCCCGCTCTGCTGCCTCAGGAGCAGCCCTGTCCCTGAGGCTCTGTGCATCTGTGTTACAGATACAGTCACTGCAGGAAGTGGTGCTGGAGAAGGAGGCTGGCCTGGCAGCTCGGGAGAAGCAACTGCTGCAGGATCTGGAGGAGTCCCGAGCAGGCGAGCGGTGCTTGAGGGACTCTCTGCACGTGCTGGAGGCTGAGATGTCTGAACTGCAGCTGAGGCTTTGTAGCACAGAAAACAGAGCAAAGGCATTGGCCACAGAGTGTCAGCAGGCTAACAGTGCCCACTGTGAAGCCCAGTCCCAGCTGGACAAACTGCACTTGGTTCTGCACCGCATGATCTGTGACAGCAGAGACTTAGTCACTTGGAGTTCAGGCAAGTGTGGGAGGCTGAGTTAACAAGTCTATAGGGCACAAAGAGGAGAGCAGATGGAGGGAAGGGTGGTTCTTTGCAATCCTGCTATGATAGAATCATCCTTTCAGTTTAGGCTGACTCAAGCCTTGGGAAGTCTTAAAGGCACTGCCACCTTCTCCAGTGGATAAAGAGGCCTCATGTGTTTGAGACCCTTCAGTTAAATCTTGAAACAGAATGGCTTCTCTCTTCAGAACAGGGTCATGTCTGGGATCTGACTGTTTCTCAGGCCAGGGACCTCCCTGCAGAGCTCACAGTGGACAGAGTGGCAGCAGCCCTACAAGACCTGCGTCAGCACCTGAAGCAGACTCAGCTTGATCTGGTAATGTATGTCTGTTGCATCCGGAAATCCTGTGCCTCTGCTGGACTGAACTGACAAGCAGATTGCCAAAGCCAGAATGGGTGTAAATTCTTGTAGGTCAGGTTGGCTTGCTGCTGTAGGGAGAAAGGAGAAGCATGATCACACTTACTGTCCAGTTGTCCCCTCTTGCCATGCCTATTTCTGCCTTAGCGTTTGCACATCTTTGTCTCTTGCCAGCAGTGGCTCTGTGGGGTGATACTTCTCTTCTTACCCCTTCCAGAATGATTCAAGGAAGAAAATCCAGGATTTTGAGCTGGAGCTGAGCGAGAGGCAAGCTGAGAGGGACCATTTCAGTGCCCACAATCAAGAGCTGCAGAAACAGTTGGCTCAAAGCCAGGAAGGTACAACTCCTCCTTTCCAACACACTGACTGTCTCACAAGCAGGGATCTCTGCTACCAGGCAGGGGAAACACACAGTGCCCAGAGAGGGGAAGAGCAGGAGAACAACAAGTGTTGAGACTCACCTATAGAACCACGTGAAGGCTTTTCATGGAGAAAGATCCAGTGTGGTGCTGGTGATAAGGTGCAGACATGGTGCCTTTCAGGTCACATGTCACTGCTAAGAAGGTGCAACTTGATGCCTCACAGCATCCTTCTCTGTATGCTCTTTAAGAGCACCAACCTGCCAAAAGCCTTGTCTGTCTTGACTTTGTTTTCCTCTTAGATGGCACATTCACAGAGCATTAGTTCAGTGTTGAGCTCCTATGTTCCTGCATCCTGCCTTCTGCTGCCTTTCCTAGTTCTCTGGTACCTAGTGGTCCTCCATCCTTCTTACCTGTTCTCTTGCTGGTATTGATCTTGTGTCTGAGCTCACTGCCATAGCAAACATAGGTTTTTCCTTCCCTGGCCACTTCTTTCTTATGCCTTTGGTACCATGTTGACATTGTCTTTATCTATAAACTGTTTTCATGTGTAGCTATCACCTCTTCTTCTAATCTCCAGGCCAGCTCAGAGCCTCCAGAGTATTGGCTTCTCTGTATTGCATATGGACAGGCATTGCTGCTCCTTTCTCTGTCCTTGTTTTCCCACTCTCCCCATCAGATTTGCTTTTTCATCTCATTGTCTTGTTTTCCTTGTCTCAGACTACAGGAACAGGGAAACATGGGCATTGCTTAGTGCCTCCCCCACTGGTTGTCACTTACTCATGTAGTACCTTTTACCTGATCAGTATTCTTCCTGTTCCCCCTCTGAGATGGAACTACCCATCATTTTTCAGACTCTTTACAGGACAGTTTTCAAAGCCTTAGATCATCGCTTTTTCTGGAACATCTATAGTTTTTACTACATATGATAACAGCTTGTAGACTTTAAATTCTGTGACTGGACAGATTCTGCTTGTCCCACTTAGTTCTTTCCATCTTTAGTTCCTGTCTATTAGTTTAGTTTTAGTTCCTGTCTATGTGTAGTCCTTGCTTCAGGTCTCAGTGCTGCTGTGATACTCAATTGTTCTTGCCTTGGTGTTGTCCTGGTATCACTGAGTATGGCTAGAATCCCCTAGCATTCTTTTGAACAAATACCAAAGTGCATCTTCAAGTACAACATTGATGTCTGTCCCTTCTCTATAACATCTCTTAAGTCTTCCCAGTCAATTAACTGTGTCATAGTCAGTCTTCACTTTTCCTCCTTCTTTCTTTTCATTTAGGACACTAGGTCTGACTCTCATCTACTGTCTTTGTCCTTGTTTCATCAATGTCAGTTCTACCTGTATCTGATGCTCTGGGTGATGTGCTGCCATGCACTTAGCCCTGGCCTTTCAACAAGCAGAACAGCAAACATGTTCTACATTCTTCTGAACCTTGCCACTTTAATTCTTCTTTTCTCCACCTGAATTTTCCTTAATTTATGTCTGCTTTGACAGTCCTTATGGGTTTAGGGCCTGGAAAACACAGGCAGACAGATAAGAAAAATCACGTTTTCTCTGTCCTTTGATCTTGCTTTCCCTTTCACCTTTACTGCTTGCAGAGACACAGATGGCAGAACACAAGAAGAACTCTCTACAAGCTGTCCTGCAGGAAGAGGCCGCTGCTTTAAAGGAGGAGACTATGACTCTACATCAAGAGATGGCATCTTTGGAAAGGAAACTCGAGAGCACTGAGAAGCAAAGAAAGGATGTCCTGGTGAGGCTGGCAGATGCTGTGAAGGGCCATTTCTTACATTTCTTTGGCCTTCTGTCAGTAATTTTAAGGATCGAGTTTTTTGTTTAACTTTTCTAATTGCATTCTTCTGAATAAGCAGGAAAAGAAGCTGCAGTCACATAAAACCCAGTTATAATTCAGGGTGCTTATTTTCCTCAATTCTGAAGATTTTTGCTTTGAAGCTTTAGTGAAAGTAATTTTCAAACTTGTCTCTATTTACAGTTCACAGTTTGTCCAACTATTTATGTCCAAATCCATATTCAGATTTCTAAATATCAGTCTGGAAAAAGGGATGAGAAGACAAAGTCTTCTAATAAAGAAAACTGTTCGGTATTACCCATCTGAGAGCAGACAGTGGGGAGAAAGACAAGTTTGAGAAACCAAAGTGCTGATCCAGCCAAATATGTATGTCTGCAAGGGGAAAACTAGACCTGATTTCAAACACACAATAACAGACTGTGATCTGACCATTACTCCTTCAAGAGAGGACAGTGGGGTTCTAGAGGATGGAACCATGACAATTCTGCACAGTAGAGGTTCAAACAAACAATAAAAAGGTAAGTGAAGTGTTCTCTTTTCCCTTCCTAACAGAGTGGCATCATAGAGCCACTGCCTTAATCATAGTTAGTCTGGACTTTAAATCCTGGCTGCAGTTCTGGCAGCTCCTCCCCAGCAGAACACACTGGAGCTAGGTTCAGGGAAGGGCAAAAAGGATGGAACTGGCTGAGTCAGCTGGGATAGATGCAGTGTAAAGGTGGCAAAGGAAAGGTCTACAGCATCTCAAGAGGCAGGGAGAGAGCAGGCAGCCCTTGACTGCCACTGGAGCGGGAGTCAAATCCAATATGAAAAGCAAACACATATATATAGGATTATTGAACCTTTTTCTCCTTGTTTTGCAGCATGAACGGGACAGACTGCAAGCAGTTAAAGAGAAACTAGCAGGTGAGATAAAACTTCTTCAGGAGTCAGTGACAGCCTCTGAAACTCGAGCAAACACAGCAATAGATATGAATCACTGCCTCGAACAAGAGCTTCAAACCACATTGTCTATCTTAAAAATTAAAAATGAGGAAGTGGAAACCCAGCAGGAGAAAATCCAGATGCTCCAGAAAGAGGCAGCAGAGGTAAAAGCTTTGCAGGAGACTCTTGCTCATATGACTGCTGTCCTGTCAGAGAGGGAGGGAGAAATGAAGTTATACCAGGAACAGATGAGAATGCTGGAAAACCAGGAAGAAATGCATAAAGCTACTCTCGACCAGTTTATTAAGGACATAACAGAGAAAAAACAGAAGGTGGCATCCCAGCAAGAACATATACAGGAGTTGGAGAAGCAGCAAGAAAAACAAAGGATTGCTGTCAGCAAGATCAGCAAAGAACTAGAGGAGAGAGACTGGGAGATCAGATCCCAGCAAGAGCAGATACGTGAGCTGAAGAAGCAGCAAGAACTGCAGAGGACTGCTGTCAGCAAGATGAGCAAAGAGCTGCAGGAGAGAGACCAGGAGATCAGATCCCAGCAAGAGCAGATACAGGAGCTGGAGAAGCAGCGAGAAATGCAGAGGACTGAGGTGAGAAAGGTGAGCAAGGAGGTGGAGGAGAGGGACCTGGAGATCAGGTCCCAGCAAGAAGAGATATGGAACCTGGAGAAGCAGTTAGAATTGCAGAGGACTGAGGTGAGAAAGATGAGCAAGGAGGTGGAGGAGAGGAACCTGGAGATCAAGTCCCAGCAAGAAGAGATACAGGAGCTGGAGAAGCAGCGAGAAATGCAGAGGACTGAGGTGAGAAAGGTGAGCAAGGAGGTGGAGGAGAGGAACCTGGAGATCAAGTCCCAGCAAGAAGAGATACAGGAGCTGGAGAAGCAGCGAGAAATGCAGAGGACTGAGGTGAGAAAGGTGAGCAAGGAGGTGGAGGAGAGGGACCTGGAGATCAGGTCCCAGCAAGAAGAGATACGCGAGCTGGAGAAGCAGTTAGAATTGCAGAGGACTGAGGTGAGAAAGATGAGCAAGGAGGTGGAGGAGAGGGACCTGGAGACCAAGTCCCAGCAGGAACAGATACAGGAGCTGGAGAAGCAGTTAGAATTGCAGAGGACTGCTGTCACCAAGGTGAGCAAAGAGCTGGAGGAGAGGGACCAGGAGATCAAATTCCAGGAAGGGAAAATAAAGATGCTAGAACAACACGGTGCATCGCAAGTGAGAAATCTGCTCACGGATCTTGATCACATGAAAGGAAACTTGAAGGAGAAAAACTCAGAGCTTGTGTCTCTGACTCAGCAAATCCAAGAACTGGAAATGCACAGAGAACAGGTGAAATCTCTGCAGGCAAGCCTTGAACACCTGAGGGCAGGTCTTAAGGACAGAGAGAGTGAGTGTGATTCTCAAAGGGATCAGTTAAGACTCTTGCAGCAGCACAAGGAACAGCAAGAGGGGCAACTTCAAGAACTTCATGGTAAAGTTGAAAAGATGACACTTTCTTTATCTAAAAAAGATCAAGAGCTTGAGTCACAGCAAAAGCAAATCCAGGAAGCTGAAGAAGTCATGGAAATGCAGTTGAGGACTCTCCGTGACCAACTGGAGCAGACCTTAGAAGCCTTAAAAGAAAAGGATAGACTCATAGACATCCAAAAGCAACACACAAGGAGCTATGAGGAAAAAACAGAAGAAAAGATGAATGTCTTACAGAGAGACTTAGAATACACTAAGGCAATACTGAAAGATAAGGATTTCATGATTAAATCTCAGAAGGAAGTGATTGAGACCTTCCAAAAACAAGAACAAGACTCTGAACAGCAGAAGAAAATTCTGAAAGATCTTGAAGTGGCACTAAAAGAAAAGGAAGAAGAAATTTTATCCCTTAGGAAGCAATGTGAGGCATGCAGGGAAAAGGAGGCGAAGCATGAAGCCGAGCAAACAATTCTTCAAGCTACAGAACTGACTCTGAAAGAAAGAGAAAAAAGGATAGGGGTTCTG
>NW_009909688.1:0-14371 GCF_000696875.1 Nestor notabilis | reverse complement strand
TGCAGCAGGAAAAGGAGGAGGCAGCGATGCAGACTAAAGCCATACTGCAAAGACTAGAACATGCTGAATCTTCTGTAGAAGCTAAAGATCAAGAGATTGTATCTTTCCAAGAGCGTGTGCAGGACCTTCAAGAGCAGAAGGAGTTAGAAGGCAAGCAGACCAAGAGTCTAGAGCAGGATCTAGAAGAAATGAGCGGGATGTTGAAGGAGAAGCATTCGGAGTTCCTCAAGCAGACAGAGCAGATAAGCATGTTACAGCTTCAGGGTGAAAGCATGAGAGTAGCACTGACATCATGCCAGATGCAAGTGAATCTGCTTGAGGAAGCGGTGAGGAAGAGAGATGAAGACAATGAAGCTCTGAAGCAAAAACTCCAGCACCAAGAAGAGGAATTAAAGACCTTACAGAATCTCCAGCTTAGGCTAACTGAGAGCAATGAAGCAGTTAGACATCACCGAGAACAAGAGAAGGTCATGGAAGAAGCCTTGTCTGAGAGGGAACAAGAGATCAAGACTCAAGGTGAACAAAAGGAATTAGAAAAGGAAGTAAGAGCTCTTCAGGAAGATCTCCAGCGTGTTCAGCAGACTCTGACAAAGAAGGATGAAGAGGTAAAGTACCAGCAAGACAGAGTCAGGAATTTAGAGAAGACTCTGACAGGAAAAGAGCAAGAGCTTCAGAGGCAGAGCAAACTCCTAAAACAATTCACGTCAGTTTTGCAATGGAAAGATGAAGGGGACACTCTAAAGAAACTAATCGAAAAACTCCAAAAATGGGAGGAAGTGGAAGCAGAGAAGAAGAGAGTGCTCCAGGAGAGAGACCATTCCTTGCAAAGGCAGAAGGAGCTAACCCAACAACTGGAAGGTGAAAGGAAGGCAAAGGGGAAAGAATTGGAGCGTGTGATTGCTATTTTGAAGCAGACTGAAAGCGGAGAAATTGAATGGAAGGAGAAGGCACAAGCCCTGACTCTTGCCCTTAGGAAGTGTGAAACAGCCAATGGGACTTTGAGGGAAGAAATCGCCATCCTGCGGAGCGCGGTTTCAGAGAGGGACACGGACCGCTTTCATCACCAGGTAGGCACTGTGATTGCTCATCAGTCAACTAAAACACCTATAAAGAATCCTAATGATGTTTCCCATATGGAAACATGGGAATATATATCCCCATGAACATATGACCTGCTTGGCCAAAAAGAGAGTTTGCTGTTAAAATTAACTCGGGTGCAAAAGTTGGGGATGGGTATTTGGTTCTCTTTTATTCGGCAAGCTTAGCCAGCATGTCATGGTTAGGATTTGGCATGGAAAGGGAAAGACTCAGTTGACCAGACTGATGTGCTAAACTTAGAATTTAATACTGATGGCTGGGCAGCAGCTGTGTTGATGGTCTTAGAGGATGCTTTCAGAGATGTGGATATCTGAGGTACGGGTTTTCCAGTGTATTAAAAACAATGGAATTTGTACCATTTCCAGGTCAGGTTAAAGGCCTCATTGCACATTCAGGGTGTACTTCTGCCACAGTCCAAAATGCAGTAAGGAAAACTTGTGTGGATTTCTCCAAGGTGATCTGACCCAGGTACTGCCAATGGAACTGCTTCAACAGCCGGTGCTGCAAACTTGCCTGGGACTGCCAGTACTTTTAGCATTATATTAGTATACAAACATATAAAAATGCTACTAATAAAATGCATTATACATTACTTGATAAATATTACTCCAAGCCTGATCAGGATGATGACAGGTATTGGGATCTATTGATGAAGTGAATTTCTTCTCTGTTGAAGCAGAGAAGTGACAAGGGCAGAAAACATTAAAACCATGGGAGATTTCGGTTGCATCCATATAGATCATTACAGTGCTGATATCAAAACTATTTATAGAAATATATATATACATATATCTATCAGTAGAGCAAACAACTCCATTTCACCAAGTTGATCTGGAGGAAGGCCCCTAGGAAGAGTGTGTTGTTTTGGCATGTAGACCAGGAGAAGAAGGGACTTAGCCCTGTCCATTCCTGAGTCTTGTCACTCTCCCCAACTTGCTGATTCTAACAACCTTCTAACCTTCATGTGACACCATCTCACATAATCTCTGAATACCCATCAGGCTGTTGTAGAAGGAGAGCAGCAATCATGGCTCTCGGAGAAGAGGCTCCTGTCACAGCGTCTGGAACGTCTGCAGCAAGAAGTTGCAAGGCTGGAAGTTGAGAAGACTGAGCTGAAGCAACTCAATGCAGAGCTCAAGAAGACCCTTGAGCAGGTAAACCAGGCTTTCTCTGCCTATGCTAAGCCTCGCAGTCCACTGGAACACAACACATTCCACAGACAGCACTCTGGAGTCCCCTGCATGTTTCCTTCCCTCTCCCACTTCCCCCTGTGGACACACACTTGTATTTTCTCTTTTCTGGCACCTGGTTGTCTTCACAAATGCACATTTGCTCTGGTGCCACCATTCTTGCCCAGTGTCCCCCTACACTCTTCTGTGTCAAGAATTGTTTCCTTTTGCTCTTTCTCTTCCACCGTCTACTTCTAGTAGCTTTTTGCCTCAGTGTTCCCTGGTACAAGTAACAGTCTGAGCAGAAAACTCCTTTCCATGATATCCGGGGGTCCTTTTGCTCCTTGTTTGGTGGCAGGTTTCTGTGACCCTTTCTCCTATCCAACGTGCAGGTGGAGTGTGAACGGAGGAAGCTGAAGAGGTTTTACCGTGATGGGTCGCTGCCATCTGACCAACACAAGATGCCTGCTTCAAAACAGGTGAGAACAGGGTCTCACTTGGTGGGAAGAGGCTTTGGCCATATGGGGGAATGATTGCAAATCCCAGTGGCAGACCTGGTAGAAGTTGAATATAGACAATGGCTGTGGTCAAACTGGAGACTAAAAGGAAATCCTTGTGTTTTCTTCACAGGAGGAGTCTCATGCACACTGCAGTCGTCGATTAACTGAGTTGCAGAACCAGGTGAGGAGCAGCAAAGCTTTCATCAAAAGCTGCTATGGCTGTACTGATGGGCACAGCTTTGCATGATGCTGCAGCCCGAGTTTTGTTTGGCTGTCAGGAAGTGATTACACCAGGCAGTGGAAATACCCAGTCAGACACATCTGCTGGCTGTGGCCAGACAGCATCATTCACCTGGGTCTAGTCTTTGACTTGCCTAAAGGTCAGGCAGGATGGGAGAGGGATGGAAGGAAATTCATAAGACTAGAACTTGATAGAGAATGTTTGAAGGATGTAGAGGAGGGTCACAAAGATGCTCCGAGGGCCAGAGCATCTCTCCTGTGAAGACAGGGTGAGAGAGTTTGGCTTGTTCAGCCTGGGGAACAGAAGGCTCTGGAGAGACCTTATAACAGTCTTCCAATACCTAAAGAGGGCCTACAAGAAATCTGGAGATGGACCTTTTACAAGGGCATGTAGGGATGGGACAAAGGGGGTGGCTTTAAGCTGACAGAGGGGAGATTTAGGTTAGATATTAGGAAGACCTTCCCTGTGAGGGTGCTGAGGTGCTGGCACAGGGTGCCCAGAGAAGCTGTGGCTGCCCCAGCCCTGGCAGTGTTCAAGGCCAGGTTGGACACAGGGGCTTGAAGCAACCTGCTCTAGTGGAAGGTGTCCCTGCCCGTGGCAGTGGGGTTGGAACTAGATGATCTTTAAGGTCCCTTCCAACCATAGCCATTCTACGATGTTCCCACTGAGTCTTACTCAAGTTGTTGACTCTTCCTGTTTTCCCTTGGCTCATTTAACAGTGGAACTTGCATCCTATCAGAGCTCCAGGGAACTGAGGCAGTGCCAGAGCTTATAGCCTTCAGGCAGTCATTAGTCTCTTATTGCTGTTCTGTGCTAATCACTGTCCCAGTACTGGACAGAGTCAGAGACCTTAGCATTCTAGGGACATTTGTTTTATCTAAGAATGCACATTCCAGCTACTGAACCCTATTGCATCCTTTGACAGTGGTACTGGCAGTAGCAGCAGCCATCAGACTTCTCTTCCATGTACTTTTCTGGGGCTGTTACAGCCTGGTCTCCCCGAGGAGGTGAACCTTCGCAGGTGGTCAGAGCAAAATGTATGTAAGACTTGTGTGAGTAAAGTGTGTGATGTTTAGCTCTGGCAAGTGAGCCAAGAACAGTGCTGTAGCCACCAAGGTGTATCTTAATGAGATAAAGATATATTCCTTTGCACCAGGAAGCCTCAGTGTCTGAAGTTCTGTTGCTACAGAAAACGATCTGAAGCTCCTTCCCCTTGTGACTGTTGTGCCTGCCTGCACTGTGGACCTACTTAAAGTGAGGTGCTCTGCTCCAAAAGTAGTCCTCAGCTGGCTACTTAGGGCACTCTTCTGGGTCTGGTAAACAGCAGAACTGGAACTTTATCTCCTGCTTCCTGGGAGGTTGCTCTTTGCAGCAGGTGGCCACTTCTCCCACTCATACTCTGGGTAACCTTCGAGAGCACGGGAGGGTTTTTCAAGCCCAGTTTCCCAGAGGTGCCCTTACTATTTCAGAGAGAAGCTCAGATCTGTCCCTTCCTTCAGTGGAGGTGTTCCCTAATCTATGCATGTTGTTTGTTGTAAGACAGCCCTTTGATGTGTGCATCTCCTCCACTCCCAAGCAGTCAGAGGGCAACATGCCAGAGCTGCTGGCACTTCAATGCCAACCTAACAGCACATGAGAGCAATGGGTCTCTCCCACTAAAAGGCCCAGCAGGCACAAGCCTGTGTTGCCAGGAAAGAATTGAGTTTGAGGAGTTTCAAGGCCTCAGCAGTCCTTTGAGAATCATTTTCCTCTTGGGCTTTGTTCATCACATTATACTCTGCCCATTTGTGAAATGCTTTAGTTAGGAAAACTGAGAGTTTTCTCCCTTTTTGTGTGTTAGCTGTCAGGTTTTGAAGCTTATTCATAAGACAACCTTGTTTTAAGCTTGTTCATAACAGCACAGTTCTTCAGTACCTTGTGTAACCAGTAGCACTCCCACTGAGGAAGAAGCTTGTGGTACTGAAGTGTCAGTAGCCCAAATCTCTCTTGAAAAAAGAGAGCTGGGTTACTAAATCCTGTAGGAACCTTCCTCTTTAAAACACATATAATTTCTCAGTGTCATACATGTGAATGGAATGCCAGAAAGAAACTCAGAATTGTTGATAATCTCAGTTCAGTGCAGGGTGAGTCTGGGTACCAGTTAATTCCTATTCCACAGTGTCAGGGCTGGAATTAGAGGGTGCATCTTCCTGACAGCCGGTGCTATGCAGCTATTCATGGTCCAGACAGTGTGGGCTTGTCTGAGCTCAGCCTTTTGCCTCTTTCAGGTGTCCCTTCTGCAGACACAGCTGGCACAAGAACGAAAATACAAGCAGGACTATATTGAGTGTTGTGCAAAGACCAGCCAGGAACTGTCGGACCTTCACCAAGAGCTGTCTTACTCCTTAGCAGCGGTGCTCAGGGAGCCCAAAGCTGCTGTTCTGGAGGCAGAGACTCAGAAGCTGGGTCAGTCTCTGAACCTTAGCTTGGCACTAGTATCTCTGGACCATCAGTCTCCTGAGAGACAGCTGTTGCACTCAACAGCCAGATCTGGCACAAGTGATGACCTGAGTTAATGTGACCAGCAGCAAAAGGGCTCAGTAGCAGCCAAGTTGGGGACCTGCTGTAGCTGGTGAACTGTGGCAGGGGGCTTTGTTCAAGGCATGAGTCCCAAAGTAAGATAAAAGTTCAGTGTTCACTGCAGATTGCCTAGCAGAAGCAGTGGTGGGACAATACTGGTGCTGGCTTATGTGGATGGGGTCAGTTGTAGGCCTGGAAAAGCAGAATGAACCTGATGAGCAGGTAAAATTTCCTCCTTGATAGCATGCCTCGTCAGTCTCCACACAGCCTTCCACACCAAGTTGGTCCTGGGTATACAGTTTCTGTACTGTATACAAAGACTTTGTGTCTGGTCTTATTTTTTCAATACACTTATTTCTCTAAAACACTGTACAGGCTCTTAGCAGAAATCCTGCTCGCAATGTCCTGTTGCTCCTCTGGTCTCTTCAGGAGAGCAAAGGAATAGAGCAAAGCTGCCTGTGTTGCAACCACTGCGAAACGCTGCTGCTGTTCCACAAGTGAGGTGTGGGATTGCCAAGGAGAGCACCCAAAAAGCTGTCTCCAGAGTTGAACAGCAGGATGCAGAACTGATCAAGTATGCCAGAACCATTGTCCTTGAAGTTCTGGAAACCATGATGGAAGGTATTAGAGGAAGAAAGGAAATCCAAGCAACAATCAGAGAAACTTCAACCAAGGAAGGTCCTGCCACTTCTCAGCCTCCCTGCGATAGTCACACCTTCAAAGCAAGCAGGACCACTGAAACGGGAGCTCAGGTACTGTCCTCCATCCCTCCTGCAAGGCATTGAGCAAGGTGCTCAGGGGGCAGCAGAAGGCCTTCAGCAGTCCCAGGATTGTACCTCCAGAGCCACAGCAAGTGGCTTCACTGCACATGTAGGAAACTGCATATACTCAGGCCAGGGAGCACTGCTGGCACCGTCGCCTCCACAGTCTCCATGTTTCCAAGGCAGCCCCTGCCTCCAGCACTGGAGCTGATGGGGAAAACGGTGACCAGGAGTCTCTGCTGAAAGAAAAGAGCCACGAGGGGAACTGAAGTCCACGTCGGGACCTGCACAGGAGCCGGGAGCCTCGCTGCGGCGAGCAGTGGCTGACAGGGGCGGTGCCAGGAGCGACACCACCCCCGAACGGATAAAACGCTGCCCGGGGAGCCCGGCGAGGCAGTTCGGGTGGGCAGACGGGACAAAGGCTGCCGTTTGAGCGGCAAACGGGCACAACGTGGCAGTTCGAGCGGGCAGGCGGGCCATAACGCTGCAGTCTGAGCGGGGACACAGGCCCTGATGCAGCAGGACGTGGCCGAGCTACAAGAGTCAGCGAAAAAGGCTGAGGGACATCAGGGAGGCTGAGAGGGAACTGCACTGCTGTCTCCAAAGCCAAACTGGGGGGGACCACTGGCCAGATCCCCCAGACGTCCCCCCTGATACACACGGGAAGGAGGGAGAGTGTTAATCCGGGGTTGAGAACTTGTAACTGAAATAAACAACAAAAGGAGAAGGCAGAGGACAAATAAAAGCAAGGGCCTTCCTCCAAAGGCTAACATCCCCACCCAGAACCACTTCACAGTTCTGCAAGGGGGCTAACAAGGCATTACCTGCCACAACAGAACAGCCAATTGCCCCACAAATAAAGAGAGCTACCAGTGCTTCCAAGAAAAGGCAGCGGGTGATAGTAGTGGGTGATTCTACTTTGAAAGGTACAGAGGTACCCGTCTGTCAGCGTGACCCACTCAAGGGAGCTTAGATCAGAGATGTTGCCAAGAGGCTGCCCAGTTTAGTAAGTCCCACTGACTGTTACCCGCTTCTAGTGGTCCATGTGAGTGCTGGTAATCATAGAATCAACTGGGTTGGAAAAGACCTTTAAGATCATCAAGTCCAACTATATTCCTAGGATTGCCAGTAGTGATATAGCCAGCAGTGGTCTGGGAGTGTCAAGAAAGACTGCAGAGCCCTGGGAAGGTTGGTAAGGGGCTCTGCATCAGCATGTTGGTACCCAGGCCTTGGGGAGAGGGTGCTGCTTTACACACAGGGTCAGCCCAGGAACCAGGACAACCCATGGAAGGGGACACTGATGGGGACATGCTCTGGCCCAGAGGTGCTCCGTGACAGCGGCGATGGTACCTCAGGTCTACAGACTGCAGCCTGTGGAGGGGTCCTGTCGGAGGAGAAGAATGTGTGAGAGGGAAGGGGCAGCAGAAGGGCAGGGGGGAAGGCAAAGCTTGGCAGAGAGGAACCATCCTGTACCAATGCAGAATGCCAGGCACTGCCTGCCACCTCCTGGGGGAGTCCAAGGGTGACTTGGTCCCCCCCCGCCTGCTGCGAAGATACCAGGCACTCCGGCTATCTGCTTTGTCCCTTGCCAAAAGGCAAAAGGCTTGTGTGTGCTGGAGCAAAGGTTCCTGGAATTCAATCTGGTCTTCCCAATAAAATCTCAGGAGTTCATTTATGACCTGGGTTTGGGCATTGCCTTGGTTCCCACATGCTGATGATAAAGTTTCTATCCATTTTGATTGAGTTTCTCTATAAAACGCAGCTCTTTAGTGCCTGCATGGGAAACTACATATACTTGGGCCAGGGAGCACTGCAGGCGCTCTTGCTTCCAGTCTCGCAGCTTCCTGAGCAGCCCCTGTCTACAGTTGGTCCAAAGCCTCCTGTCTGAGCAGGACCACTATTTGTTCTTGTGCTATTTCATGCTGTTCACATGCATGTGAATGGGTGTCCCAAATGCGTGTCCAGATGGGCTTCAGGCAGGTCTTGGGGCAGCCAGGCAGTGACGTGGCAACACAACAATGCAACAATGGGCAACTACTCCACCTAGCAGCATCTGTGGTGGCCACCGCTGGGTGCCTCTGGAGTGAGATGTACCAGCACAGTGTTACAGCCCCAGGAGAACACTTGGAATAGCCATGGAGCACCCTTTCGCTGCTGGCCATGGAGGCACAGACATGCAGCTGAGCACAGAGGGGAAGCGGGGAGAGATGGGTAACAGGCTGACGGTGAGGACTTGGCCCAGCAGCCTGGGACATGCGAGGTTGTTCTAAGGCTTTCTGATGTGCTCAGGGGGCTGGGAGGGGTCCAAGAGTGGTTGGGGAGGGTTTTTGGGGAGTCCTTGCCTCTCTGCCCAGCCCTGCTTGTGGCTGAGCAGGCAGGAGGTGTTGAGGAAGGGATGGGAGTTGTGAGGAAGCAGAGAGTAGCTTTTCATTGGGGTGCTCTTGGTACTCCCCTTGGTTGAAGTCATGAGAGCCTTTCTAGCAACCGCTGTCTGGGTGGGAGGTTTGTGGAGGTGACGTCTGATGCCTCCCTCTTTTTAGCTCAGGAACAGGAGACTGTTACTTGCAGAAGGACATGCTCAGCTGCTGGATCTCCCGCTTGGGGTCAAGATCCCTGTGTACCCTGGCACCAAGCCTGTCTTCTGCAGGACAATACTAGGGGGAAAGGTAAAGGAAATGGAAAAGGGTTGGGAAGCTCTCCTTTTTTATTGGGTCCCTGTCATTCAAAGATGTCCTTGTGGCCACCTGCTCTACAGTGGGCACTGTAGCCCTTCAATCTGACAGTGCTTGGGGGCAGAGGGAAGCTCCTGGCACTCTGGTGCAGAGCCGTTGGTACTTTTTTGCTGCTCTCTCCTCCCTCCTTCATACTTGGAAAACCTGTCTTGCAGCTTTTCCAGTCCTCTGTTTTTTTCAACCTGAAAGATCCCTACTGCCGCCTGCTGAGCATGGAATACAACAGCCTGCATGACCCACATCTGCAGGCCTACCACCACCGCAAGGACCACCTGCAGATGCTAAAGAGAGAGGGTTACATCACCTGTGATGGCAACGTAGGTTTGGACGTTGGGCTGATAAAATCAGCCCCCATGAAGCGGGGTTCCCAGAGCACTTGCTGCAGCCACTGCTTGCTGGTGGAGGGCACAGGGCTGTGGGGCTCATGTCCCTGGGAGAACAAGTAGCACCAGCATCCCCCTGGCAATTCCCACTCCTGCTCTGATCAGGCTGCCCTGCTTTGCCTGAGTGTTGAACCAGCTGTTGTGAGGCCTGGCAACAAGAATGAGGAGCACTGCTCAGCCCTGGGTTGGGGGGAGTGCCACCAGGGAGGGAATGGAGAGCAGAGGAATAGTCTGTGTAGCTGGTTTGACAGTTCCTGGGGGATTTCTGCCCTCATCTCTCCATAGGTGGTTTGCACTTTGAAGCAGTTCAATGAGTACAGGCACTATCTGACCCAGCTCAAAGTGGACACAGAGAACATGTTCAGGCAAGAGGAGGTAGGCAAAGCACAGTGTTCATGGTCATGGGTCAGTGGTATGGTGACAAGGGCTTGTGGCATCCTGGGGAGGTAGCCAGTGCAGGAGAGGCGAGGGCTGTGCTGCTGGCTGGGTGTTGCTGCTAGCTGAGCTGGTGCAGGGCTGGGCATGGGCAGGAAGGGTCCATACAAGCATGCAGGGTCCTGAGGGAAGCATTTCTCTTCTGCCCGGGTCGCGTGGCTGAAGCAGAGCGCTGTCCTGGGCCCATGGGATGCCTCAGCATGCAGAGGCATGGACACTTTTCCAGCAAAAGTAAGCCACAACCTGTGTCACCTTTCAGGACAAGCTTTGGCAAGAACTGGACAAATTAGAGGATGCCTCCGAACTGCCAGATGAGCTGCATGTTTCTCAGCTGCGAGAGTGGCTGGTGCACAAGCAAAGAAAGAGGTTGCCAAGTGGAGAGAGGAAGAGGAGAGAGAGGTAAGGAAAGGCCAAGTAATGCTCGCTCTTGAAGGGGACCTGAGTGAAGGTGAACAAACCTTGCTCATGGAAGGCTGCGAACATGTTGGTGCAGTCTGTGTTTGGAGCCTTGGACAGGCAGCTGGGATTTGCGGTGGGGACTGCCAGAGCAAAGCAACCAGGAGCGGGATGATGGGAGTGGCAGAGCAGGAAGTGGCATGGGCAAGACAGAGCAGCTCCTTCTCAGCTGTCTTCCTTTCTCTTGACAGGATTCTTGCTGTCATCAGGAAACAGATCAGTAAACTAGAGGCACTGGGAAAAGAGCAACGGTTCCTCCAGTGGGTCGACTGCAAAGAGCATCTGGGAAAGAGGAGAGACACAGTCAGCACACTGCAGGGCCTGGTGAGTAGGAACTGCTGGATGCTGGGGACCCCCTCTGCTGTGCAGCAGTGCATTGGTACCTGGGCTTCAGGAGAGGGTGCTTGTGAGCACTGCTTGGTGCTGAGGAGCTTGTGCTGGTGTGCGATGTGTCCTTGTTAGAGGGTTGCAGTCAGAGACCAAGAAGCGGGGGGCGCATTAAGGTTTGCCCGGGGAGGTATCTACACCAGGATGAGGGGTTTAGCTCCTCCTGCCATGGCAGTCAGGCTGTCAAACTGCAAAATGGCAAATGATGGGAGAGGACAATTTCAGACAGCTGCTGTTTGTGACCCGCAGCGTCTTCCCAGATTTGCACGAGGCTGGCAGCCCGTGGTAGACTTTCAGGCTTTCTCCTATCCAAAGGATCATAGAATCAGCTGGGTTGGAAAAGACCTTTTAAGATCAAGTCCAACCATTCCCCAGCACTGCCAAGTCTACCACTAAACCATGTCACCGAGGGCCGCCTCTGCATGGTGTGTGAACACTTCCAGGGTCAGTGATCCCACCACTGCCCTGGGCAGCCCGTTCCAATGCCTGAGCACCCTCTTGGTGGAGAAATTGTTCCTAATAACCTAATCTAAACCTCCCCTGGTGCAGCTCGAGGCTGTTTCCTCTTGTCCTGTCCCCCGTTCCTTGGGAGCAGAGACCAGCCCCCTCCTGGCTCCATCCTCCCTTCAGGCAGTTGTAGAGAGCAATAAGGTCCCCCCTGAGCCTTCTCTTCTCCAGACTACACCCCGCCAGTCCCTCAGCCCTTCCTCATCACACTTGTGCTCCAGGCCCTGCACCAGCTCCATTCCCTTCTCTGGCCCTGCTCCAGCACCTCAATATCTCTCTTGTAGTGAGGGGCCCAGAACTGAACACAGGATTCCAGGTGTGGCCTCACCAGCATCAATGTGTTTCCTTGGGCTGGCAGATAACAACCAGGTGTGACAAGAAAAAGGATTGTTCCCGTTTCTGCCCTGAAAACAACCATTCTTGGCATTTGGCCTCAAAAAGGGGTAAATGGGCTGCCCTGATACGGGGCAGCAGTGCCCCAGGTGTGGCTGAGACCCGTGGCAGAAGAGACGGGAGCAAAGAGCCTGCTGCAGTACCTTCCACGGCTTTCCCACTTCTGTTCAACTCTGCCCAGTGCATCCTGCTTCTGGAGCCAGTGAGCCCACTGGAAGTATCGGCCCCTGTGGGTACCCACGGGCCTGTCCTCCAGCCACAACCAGCAGTACCCAGGCAGCCACTAGCTTCCAGTTCAGGGTGCGTGGCACATAGTTCACATACTGAGGTCCAGTGGGGCTACTGTGCCTTTTGCTCTAAGTGAAATGGCAGTGCTTGATTCCATGGAGTGCTCACAACACTTGTCTCCTGGCTACAGGAGACCAGAAAGCTCTGTGTGCTGGGTGGCCTATGGAGAAACCAGAGCTTTTCAAGCTTGATTGCTGAGACCTTGTCTGGGCAGGGGTCTTGTGAGGAGGAAGAGGGAAGCAGACCAAGGTGAAGGAACACATTCACTCATCATCTGCTCCTCATTTTAGCCTTCCGAGTTTGCCAAAGAAGAAGCACCTGAGAACATACCCCACCTGCAGCTTATACTGAAAGAAAAAGAGGAGGAGCTTCAAGAGTTGGCTGAGGCCAAGACCCAGATAGTACAGGATCAGTCTGACCCTGCCCCAGGGAAGACTTCCCGTGGGGTTAAAGGAAGGTTGTTTGCCAGGACCAGTGAAGCAGAGCTTTTGCAGATTTATGTGGATGTCCAGGACAAAATTAGACTGGTGGCTCAGGAGATCGTGACAACGGTGTTGGAGACCTTGTTGGAGCATTTGGCATCCAGTGGGCCAGGGCTTGCTGCCAGAAGAGCCTCCATAGCAGGCAAATCTGGAGAAGAACCAGCAGCTTCCAGCAGAGTATCTTTGCAGACTTGTATTGACAAAACGACCGTAGAGGCTGTTGAAAGTGTTAGCTCCGTCTTGTCATCCTTTGTAGGATGCTGTCCATTTTCTAAGTTCCTGAATCGTCAGGATGTGACAAGACCAGGATCACCCAGACCACTGGAACAGCAGATCCCAGGAGCAAGCGAGGCCATGCAAAGCCCTGCTACTGCCTCCAGAGCTGAGCAGCAGGATGCAGAGATTGAGTATGTCAGAGCGGTTGTCCTTGAAGTTCTGGAAACTGTGAAGAAGAAGTTGGAGGAAAAAAGTAAGCTCATGCCAAATCCCCCTATGCAGGCAGGAGCCCCTCACAGGTGGTAGTAGCCCCTGTAGCCCAACTCATTAAAGAGGGAAGTAGGTGAGAACCCGAAGAGGTGTGTGGCTCTAGGGCCACAGAGGCCCTGGGCAGTTCCATAGGACCAAGAATAAACAGTTTGTTCCCAAGGGCTTGCTTGTGCCTATTTATTCACACCAGGTAGTTTATTTATTCACGCCAGGTGGTTATCCTGCTGGTGTCAGTAGAAAAGGCAGCGGGACTTGACACTGCTGACAGCCACTGGACTCTTGACTGAAATGCAAATAATACTGCAGTATGAAACAGGGTATTGCAGGTGACCATTAGGAAAAAGAGCATAGCATAATCCCAAAGCCACGTCTCCCTTCTTTCCTTCCCCTGCCCACCGTTTCGTACCAAGCTGAGTGGTGCAGTTGACACGAGGGTTGGGATGCTGTCCAGAGAGATCTAGACAAGCTCAAGAAATGGGCCCATTAGACCTCACAAGTTTCAACAAGGCCAAGTGCAAGGTCCCACACCTGGATTGGAGCAACACCAGTATCAATATGGGCTGGGGAATGAAGGGATTGAGAGCACCCTGGAGGAGAAGGATTTGGGTGTACTGGCGGGTGAGAGATTGGACATGAGCCGGCAATGTGCGCTTGCAGCCAAAGAGGCCAATTGTATCTTGGGCTGCATGCAGAGGAGCATGACCAGCAGGTCGAGGGAGATGATTCTGCCCCTCTACTCTGGTGAGACCACATCTGGAGTCTGTGTCCTGTCCTCAGTACAGGAAAGACATGGACCTGTTGGAGAAGGTCCAGAGAAGGACCACATATCAGAGCGATGGAGCACCTCTTCTGTGAGGAACGGCTGAGAGAGCTGGGCTTGTTCAGCCTGGAGAAGACGCTGTGGAGACCTTATTGCAGCCTTTCAGTACTTAAAAGGGGCCTATAAGAAAGACGGGGAAAGACTTTCTAGCAGGGCCTGTTGTGATAGGAGGAGGGGTGATGGTTTTAAACTAGAAGAGGGGAGATTGGTGATCTGACAGGCACTTGGTGATCTGACTCCATCAGCTCCTCAATATCAGCCCACTATTTCTGGCGTGCGTTCTTCCTTTCTAAGGTAAAATTTGAGGTCTGGTTGTGTGCGCTGGGGTGGCATCACATAGCACTGCCCGGCACGCAGCCTGTGGCACAGTACAGCACAACAGGCATGGCATGGCACAGCGTGAAGCTGTGTGGCAGGGTGTTACATGGCATGTATGTGATGTGATATGACGTGATGGGATGGCATGGCGTGGGGCAGAATGGAACAGCATAGCATGGGATGTGATGGGATGGCATGGGATGACATGGGACAGGATGGGACAGGATGGCATGACAGCGTGGGATAAGACGGGATGACCTGTCATGGAAGGGGATGCCATGGACCGGGTCGGGTCGGGTCGGGTCGGGACGGGACGGGCCGGACACAGCACTCAGCGGGCTCCGTGCCCCATCCCC
>NW_009909687.1:38208-44598 GCF_000696875.1 Nestor notabilis | reverse complement strand
CTGCTGATTACAGCAAGTGATTTTCTAATGCAAAGAACCCAGCAAACATGGTGACATAACATGCTGGAAGAGCTGGGTCACAGTGTAAAACAATAATGAAGAAAATCTGCATGACTGATAAAGAACTGGCTAGTTACTTCTGAAACTGACTGAAAACGAAAGTTTGCAAATGTCCCTTGAAAACAATCTTGTCAGGAAATACTAGTATACACACGTACAAACCTGTATCTGTCCAGCCAAACAGAATGGTTGCTAAGCTTGATTCTACTTAAATCTCATCTTTAGCCTCACTAGCATTATAAAAATAAAAATCCCTACTTTTTGGGGAAGGGGATGGCTGTTAGGCAATAAAGCAGAATTGCTTTGTTATAATCTGTAGATTATTTTTTTCTATAATAGAGTTCATTCTTCAGACCTACATTTACACTAAGTTTCATATTGCAGTTTTACTCATTTGTTGCCTCCTGGTCAAAGCTCTTGTGTATTGCTTGTGGTTGTCCTCTTTTTCACCTCAGAAATCTCCACATTTCAAAATGTCATGAAATGATGAATCCTGAACAAATAGTGTTAAAAAAGATAATTTAGATTACAAAGGGAAGGTTTTCTGTCTGATGTCATTAATTCAAATTTTGTAATCCTAAATAATCACAGAAAGTTGAAAAACCTACCCTAAGACAAACTTTAAAATTATGCTCCAAGGGAATGCATAGTATGGACCTGTTTATTAGCTTATACTAGAATTAATAAGATGATTTATCTAAGTAATCAAAACTATTCAGTGAAGTTTGAATTATAACTGTCAAATACTTCATAAATTAATATCAGAATGTAGAGTCTGAATTCCAATATTATTCTTATTTTGAATAATAATGACTAAATTTAAAAAAAATTATTAAGCACCTGGTGAGCTGAGAAATCCACTTACAAGTTGTACTACTATTTGATTTAAAATATGATGTATGCATTTTAGTAGATTTATTAAACTCTTTGCAGATATGGTATAATATTTCAAAACTAAACATACAGTTTGTTGGTATACTTCCATTGTGACTAATGATTGCTCAGAAACTGAAATAGAATTAAAGCTTAGAGCTACATTCCTCTATAATTGGTAGAACTACATCTAAAAATGCAGCTAATGAAGAATGAAGCTAGATTCAATATCTCCATGCTTCTTACCATACTAAAAACAATAGAATAACTCTTGAAAAAGAGGAGGAACTGGCAAGACATACAAGTGGAACCTCTAGAAAACACCTACTAACAAATGACATCCAACATGAAAAGTGCAGATCTCTTCTATAGTTATAGCTAAATACAAATTTATACTACAGATCCTGATATAAGAACAGGCCAAATACATCATTTGATGTATTATACTGCAAACTTTTTTGATAAATTATAAATCTAAGAAAAGCTTGTTTGAATTGGTAGAAGCAATTTATAAAATTCAGAAGTATTTGTGAATGTTGATAAAAGTTCTAAATAAAGTTTTAAATAAAAATTCATATAATTTTAATTTTACATATAGCTAAGATACTAAAAAGAATGAGTAATGATGAAAGGATAAAACCCAACAAACAACAGGAAAAAACCCAAAACACTTGTTCTGACAAGAATAAAGTTTTAAATTAAAAAAAAAAAAAAAAAAAAAAAAAGCTTTTATCATGATGAAGTAAATAAATCGAAGTTTTAGGGCAGGGGGTGTTCTATCAGTGTGTATAAATACTTGATGGGAGACTGTAAAGACTGAGCTAGGCTCTTCTATTTGACGTCCGGTGGCAGGACAAGAGGCAATGTGTTTGAATTGAAACACAGGAAATTCAATTTAAATGTAAGAAAAATAATTTGTTCATTTAAGGGTTTCCCAGAGAGCCTGTGTACTTTACACCCTTAGAAGTATCCAAAACCTAGGTAAATAAGGTCCTAAGCAACCTGCTTTGAGCAGAAGTATGGAATTAGACACTTTCCAGAAGTGCCTTCCTGCTTCAATTCTTCTCCAATTCTATGAACCCCTGAGAAAACTACAACCATTTTCCTTCTAGGTGGATATGCTTAAAAAGAAAAGAATTATAAAAATTACATATACACAATTTTCTCAGAAGGCAAGGCGGCGTTCCTGCAGCTCCCGCACTATCAAAGCCTTGCCATGTAAACCCAATACAACTACATACTAGCTAACACAGGAAATTTAGTATCTCTTTAAAATTCAGTGTGCCCTATTTTGGTAATTAGTATTTGTTTAGTTTTGTCATTGTTGCAATATTTAAAACAGTTCACAGCACATATGTTCATGCCGCTGACTGCTTATGATCTAGGTAGAAATATCAGAAAAAGTATATATTGTTACCATCCCTAACAGTATGAAGAGCTGAATGCTGGAGCCATGAGGAGCTTGTTGTGGAAACTCTCCAAGTTTTATAATCAGTGATCTCTGAAAGGCATTTCTGAAATTCTCACTAAACAGTCACTGCCTAAATTCCTATGAGAATCACCCAGGACACATGGGACACTTTTTCCAGAGCAAGAACTAAGCTTTCTGGATCCCATTCTGTCTTTATAAAAGCTTATTTGAGCCAGACTTCATATAGCAAAGATACCTTTAGAGCATCTTAGGCTCACTAAGCACCCCACACACAGACAGAATCTTTCCTAGGAGCCAGGATAGAGTAAGAGTTAATTCAGTGTGACCAGACCTGAAGTCATCAAAAATTTTGTATGAATCTACTCCCCATGTTAGTTTTTCTTTTTTAAATATAGACACCAGGAGATATCAAAAGTCTTCAGTTTAATAAGATATATATTTTGGAAGTTACAAGCATATATGTGGGAACAGAAAATCAATGCTTTAAGCAATATAAACCCACAGCTGTTCAATGAGCCAGATTAAACAAAGATCTGAAGATGAATCTTCTCTTTCTTGTCACCACAAGATGGGTCTTCAATTCACCCATGTTGCAATTGATCATATTTAATTCTGTCTTATGCAAGCCTCGCAGTATTATCTAGGTCACTAGAAAATAATTTTGCTTTTCATCACCTTTGAGAGTTGGCGAGATATTTATTTGTTTCTATAAGTAAGACCCCTGCTACTGTCAGTCTGGGACTGATCCACCTGGAGAATCTGAACACCTACTCTAGCCCCCTTCAGCTGTCTTGTTTATAATGGAGACACATAAGTGTTTTTAGTGCGATTCATGTCCTTAGAGATGTGATCCATCAATATGTGGTTAGATGAATACACCACCCCTAAAAAAGGTCTGTTTTTCCCAGTTGTTACAAATATGAGGATACACAGCTCAGAAGAAGCTGTACATGTAGCAGATGCTTAAAACCAGAGGTAATTAATCTTTCAGCCTGCATCTATGCTATAAGCTTACTTCTTTGCTCATGCTTACCTAAATTGGTAAGTCCCATCTTCACAGTCTTAGTGCCCAGAAAAGGCATATCTCCCCCCAGAAGGCTTCGTATGTCATGTATGAAGCAGATAAGGCAAGCCAAGCTACCATCTTATTTCCTGCCCCTACTCTAGCCCCCACCCAGTCTGGGAAGCCAACCACCACCACAGCACACTGTACCACAAGCTAAATAAGAAGCTCATCCGATCTATTAGCTGTCAAATCTGGATTTTAATATCCTCTGAGTCTGCCATCACATGATAGGCTTTACTTAATTAGATACACATTTGTGTTAATTACACATTTGCAGTTACCTAACATTTAATTACTATCTCAAATCTTTTGGCTATTGCTGAGTTCATTAACAGAATAGGCAGAATGACTACCGTGTCTCTTGACAGAAACTGATCTATTACAGGTTTCTTGTCTATTAGATCACATAGAAATGAATTTTCAGATTCTTGCATTGATTTGGAATGTTTATGGTCAGAAACAGTGATTCATATACAATTTAGTGGTAACTGTATTCATATATCTTGACACTATTTTCCTCTCTTCCAGTTTATTTGTACGAAAAGGTATTTCCTTTTTTTTTTCTAATAAAATAAGTCTGAACTTGCTACCCTGTTTCCCACTAAGTTTTCCATTCCCAACAAACTATTCCAGTGTCAGAGGCAGTCTGAAATGCAGCAGAACCAACTCTGCAAGTCTTTCTCTGGCCTTGTCATACTGGTCTGTCATTTGAGCAATAGTTCAGTTTCTGGTGTATCAGTCATTATCTAAAAATCCATACAGATTTATCTTTATTTAGCCAAAACAAAAGCAATTACACTCACCAGCTTAATTTTATTTATTTATTTATTTAAATGAACATATTTCTATAATGTAGTCCAAATCAAAGTTTGTTAGGAACATGTGTCCTCAGGACATTATCTTTTTTTATACATTTGTCTTTTTTCCCCTTTTCTTGTCCAGTTCCCTCTCTAAAATATGTTTCCCTTATTTTCTATCAGCTAATATGACAATGGAAGCTGCTGACATTTTGTCTCAACTTTTAGCCAAACTTCCCTTTATCTCCCTGGGGAGAAAAATCTAACTTTCCATGGCTTTCTTTCATAAAGGTTGAGCATTTACCCTGACTCCAGGTAAATGACTCAAATCTGCCCAGACAACCCAATTCATTCTGCTTTTCCCTTCAGGAAACTTTTTGAATATGCATCCTGTACAATTTCTTGATAACAGGCATACAGCCAACACAATATCCTCTGGAAAATGCCTGCTGTATTTCAAAGCATGTTCTCCCTTAGATTCATGAAACTGTAACTTCCTGAAAAGTCCTCTGCCTTCTGCACAGGCCTGGTGTGAAGGGCTCTCCACATCTGTATTTCCTTTTCTGTAGGGAGTACCCAAATAAGGGAAAGTCTAGCTTCTGAAATCGGAGGTACCACTGTGTGCCTGAGTGGTGCCTGAGGGGTACCTGAGTGGTTCGTGCATTAGAGTCAGCACACATTAGGAGCCTACCAGATCTATTTCAAATGTAGCATATTTGTGTGATTTGTATGGTTAGAAGTAAAGAATTAAATTCTGAACTTATTTAATAAGGCTATGCTTTTTTTCCCAATTGATAGAAACAAACCAACTTACACTAAGGCCCAAATTAATTGAATTGCAAAAGTTTAATCATTATGTGTTAAAATACAAGATTATCCTATGAGCTCATATGTTGAGTATTGATAGCTGAAATATGGTAGAAAATGGCACATTTAATACAAACTTCTGTCTTGCTTTGGAAAAAGGACAAATCAGAGAACCTGTTGAAAAAATGTATCGATTGTACAAGGAGATATTTTCATGTGACATGTTTTTTTAGAGTACACGTTTAACACATTGTGAAATACCAGTTCCAGCAGAGGGTCTGGATGGCTTCATCTTGTAGTGCCTGTCTATGCCCCAACCTGGGTTTCATTTCTGCAGAAACAAGGGCACATAGGATGGGGCAAGTAACACAAGTCCAAGCCTCTCACCTTGATGTGAGCAGCATGATGCAGGATGACTGAGAGCCCAAAAGCAACCCCAGATCGCACAGTTTGCCCATAGCCCAAATGAGACAATACATAAATGTAAAAAGTGAACTCCCAATACAAGGAATATGCCATCTTCTTGCCCTGCAGAGAGAATTAAAAATCTAGACAGTACAATACAGTTTTAGTGACTATCAGTGATAGTAAGAAACTACCATATTACAGGTTTTTTGTCATTGTATAGGGCACCTTCAGCCACAGTGCACAACAATGCTTCATAATGTGCTTTTCACATTTCACTCTTTGCTGAGGTGTGAATATTTTAATTGATGTGCAGTCATTTGCATTGTATTTGTGTGTCTTTTTCATTCTGACAGGTAAATCTTTAGACATTTCAGACATATCTGAAGAAAAAAAAAAAGATATATCATTCTCTAACACAGAAGGGGAAATGTCAGAATCAGGTTGTATCCTTTACAAGCTGCCAGCATGAGTTCATAGGGACACTGGGCCAGATTCTACTGCCTTTACACCAGACTAAACATAAAGCATTGGCTACAGTATGTAAGACATGGAAATAAAGGGAGTATTCATGCTAATGGGTGTATCAACTTTATGCATCTAAGTTCATGTTCAGAAGGCAGTTCAGAGATCCTATATTAACCTGTCTCAGATGGTAATTCACAACAGAAGCCATGCTTTCTGTCTTAACTGTTACAGGAGCTCAGTCAAAACTAACCTAATTTAAGATGTGGTTATACGGTCACTTGAAGTCTGCATAAATCTTCGTAGCTGTGAAGATGGACAGACAGTCTGTGCCTCTTCCAACACATATTTCAGAAATCAGCTTCTGAGATGACTAGAAACTGAAATGGCCAATGGTGTTTGGGAAATAGACTCAAAGATTAGTTTCTAGCCATATGAGTTCTCGGATTCTATCCTAGGAATAGAACCTAGTATCTGCATGATAG
>NW_009909687.1:0-38177 GCF_000696875.1 Nestor notabilis | reverse complement strand
GAAAGAGTGAGAAACACCCCAGGAGAAGAGGGACGAGAGGACTACCTCTTTGCACAGCACCATGGTTTTATGTTCTAGTATTGTGAATGTGTGAGGGTCTTAATTTATTTATAGGCAGTATTTAGCATTGAGACATGCTAATAATGGACATCGCAATGGAAATGATGGTGGAATAAACTCTAAAGGATACAGAACAAAGCTGGGGTTTCGTTACATTTAGGGCATACTGCCAAATCTTTGCCCTTGATAAAAGTCTTTCACCTGAAACACAGCCATATACATGATATAAATCAACCTTTCTCCTGCCTAAACTATCAAAACAGTTCATGCAAAGAAGTGCTGGTGTAACACAAAAGATGTGTCAAAGGGCACGTGGATTACTGTAGCCTTTGTGACTCAGTTTGGGAGAGGTGTTCAGGTGTTACAAAGCTGGGAAACAGTTCAATCACTTAAATATAGTATTTGCTTTATAAGTATTCCTCCTACTTTTGGTGGAGTGACTCACAAAACATGCTCCAATGTAAGGAAGCATCTTGCAAGCTGTACCTAATATTCAGTAGTGTGTTACAGATGTCACCAGGCTTGCCTCTGTTGTGCTCAGTTTGGGATTTTTGTAGTTGAAACCAATTTCCAAGAATTATTTTTGCTATAAGTTGATGTTAAAACAGGAGTTCAGGCCACTAGTCTACTGTGATCACAACACTTAGAAGGTCCTCAGACTACTACTTTAAATTCAGAAAAAAGATATAAAAAACCTGCAGGGCAGAATCATGCCTTGAATTTGGAGGATCCCTGTTTAGTTCAGTTATCCATACTACCGTCACACAGGGTTACAAGGTTATAGTTCCTTGTTTAGCTACATAAGGAACAATGGTTAATACTCATCCCTACATAGATAAAAAACAGATATTTGAAGAATTTTTTCATGGTGAGTTAAAAATCCCACAATAATAAATGAAGGTCAATACAAGCAGTTTAAGTAAGCTGTTTTGCTGAGGGCTGAATATGAGAAATCCTATTTACATGGTTCAAAGAAAATACAGAGTTTAACTTCCGTTCATGTCTTCAGGTCCTTGTTTTCCACACCAGAATATAGATACTTAATGCAGATATTATGATTTAATGTTTATTTTGCACTGGTTTTTACTTTTTCAAGCAAAATCTGGGCCTTACAGTCATTAGCAATAATGAGCTCATGGTTTAAATATATGGCTCCAGTCTCAAACATAACTGAAGAATTTAGTATCCTCAGCATTACGCTTTCACCATTCAGAACCAAATCCTTATATTCTTACTTCCCCTGCCTCCCCCCGTTCCTTTTTACTCTCATTACAGAAAGTGTGAAAGCATGATTTTTTTTTTATTTTTTCCTCCTGGGGGGTTAAGTTTTAAAACTAACTGCTTCAGTTTGCCTATTAATAATAATGTAAATGTTCACCCAGTAATGGAAGAATAAAACATTAAGCCCTTTTTGTTTCCCTCTGACAGCACAGCAGTCCTAATTTTGTATTTGTACACCGAATTCTTGAGCTGGTTTGATTTTTATCATCCAGTGACTTCTCTATATTCAGCCTCTTCTTCTTCACCTAGTGCTGAATTCCATTTATTTTATTTATGGTAACATCTAAATCAAGTTTTAAATTCATACAGCACTCTAAGCTAATGGCTATTTTCAGTTTTTCTTTATTCTGTGTTTATATAAACTTAAAATAAACGCAGTCTGAATTCATATCAATGGAAGAAGCATAAAGTAGCTACATGACAGATAAAGAGTATGAAACCAAATAAACCTTTAAAATAATTAAGTGTTCCTGTTGAAATACACTGTTATTGTAGGAAGTGGAATGTTAAATCACTTTAGAAATCCTTAGAGGTAAATTAATTCAGAGCTATTACAAAGCCATAGTAAAATACACGTGTGCATATACATGCACACATACACATGCTGCTTTACATCATATGTTAATAACCTAAGAATTCACCACAGAGAAGATAGAGTAAAATAAAACACTTACCACCAAGAAACAGTGATTACCATATAAAAACACAGGTGTCCATGATCAAAAAGCACCCTCTAAATAAAAAACTACCTGGAAAATTCAAATAAATAAAGAGGCCTATCTAAATTCTGTCAAGACCAAAACCTGAAACTGTTCGAAGCCTTAAACTTCCAGGCTATGTATTGCTAGGTACATTGTCCTCTGCTCTTTTTGAAATCCTTAAGTGGCTACACATGGTTCTCTTTTTTTTCAGGTCTCACACCACAAACCTCAGGGTTAGGTATCTGGCCAATTCAGACTTTTATGGGGGATGGAAGGACAGAATGATGTGATGGAGGGAGAGACAGAAATGGAGTGAAAAAAGAGGAAAGAAAGTGACAAAGGGAAAAAGGAAGGAGAGGGGAGACTGGAAGGAGAGAGAAACTTGAACAGCCATACAACTGTAAGACTCTCCTTATATGCAGACTCCCTGAATGCGCCATGTTTTGCAGCAAGGCAGGGTCACCACCTTACACTTCCCAGTGGGGGGTTATCTGTGAGTTCACTTTTGCTTTTGCTTCTTTGTTCCAGACCAAAATGATGAGTATTCATAATGAATCTGAAAGGAGATGATGCAGACTATTAGATTGTCCTGTCATTAGTCTATATCTATACCGTCAGCAAACGACTATAAGGAGCATATCCGCAGGTACCTGAACTGTGTGTTTATGTATCTAAGTACAATATATATAAAGAACAAGAACTTCATATGACAGGTAAAAAAATTAACAAAGAATAAGCAGCGCATTATGGAACATACTTTCAAAGGGAATAATTATGTCTACTAAACTTTCAGGAAATTTTAAGCGTTCATATTTGTATTGATTTCCAAAAGCTACCTAGTAAACTAGGAATAAAACAGAAACAACTGCAACATCTAAACTAGTTGCTAATCAGTTACGTCAAGAAACCATTTTATCCAGTAGTCTTTTTGATTCTAAAATAGTTATGTGTCTGTGTGTTGCCTGAAAGGAGAGTTAGGTACCTAAAACTAGAGTCCTGTCACTGGCCAACACCATGAAAGTGGTGTATGAGCAAGGGTTTCTACCACTCCTCTGAAACAGAGTTCAGTGCCTCCCACAGCTCTGCACTCACAGATGTAAGACACATGCCTGCATCAGCCCTTCCTTTGGGTACGTAAGAACTAGTACTGCCGTTCAACTAATAGTTAAAAAGCTCAGTGAAGGTCTGGGCTGAAGTCCTACCTGTGCTTGTTTTAGCTTTTTCTAGCATGAACTGTGAGGATCCTATACCACCAGACTACAACAAAAAACAGACTTTGTACTTACTTCTTGTTGAAGATGGCTCGTAGGACAGCATGACTGATAATTGCTCTGTGACCCAGTGACAGGAAACCTCATCAAATATACAGAGGACAGTTTTAATTACTTTCTCTCGTGAATACTTAATAATGAATATCTATTTATATATCATGGAGCAACTCCAATGGATATGATGCCAATCCAGAATAACTAAGGAGTTAGCGTACTTTGGAGGACAAGGCAAAGATTCTAGGTTTATTCAGGCAGTAAAGAGACTGAATCTTAATCTTCCATATGTTTTCTTGAGTGCAGAGGCCACTGGACTGTAAGCTATTCTGTGGGACTTAAGATACAACCATGTTGTTTTGACTAAAAATGACATATCTGCTGAAATTTAGTAAGTTAATGTGTTCTGGGAAAATTAAGGGGTTCACAAAATAACTGGCCATCTCATTTCATCTATGATAGAATAATTACTTCTTTTCTTGTATTTCCATCATGTTTCCTCAGTATTTTCTGTTAAGAGCTCTTTGCTTGAATACTGGTATTTCCTTCCCAAACATACATTCAAGTTTGTGTTTTCTTTGGGGAACAGGAGGACTGTGCATTTGGAATTAAGCATTGAAATAAACAGATTCATTACAATGATTATAAATTGCCATTGGATTAAATAGACACTAGTTTGCATTACATTTAAACACCCTGTATCATACTCACTGTAAGAGCAAAATGAGCTTGTGACCCTTAAAATATGTCTGATTTCCTGCAATTTATGCTTAAAGGATGGAGAATAATGGAGGCTACTCCAAGAGGAGACATTAAGAGAAGCTTTTCCTGTCAGGGTGGATATGCAATTGTTCAGGGCAGGCACTTCAAAATTAAATACCTTTCTGGTTTTCCCCCCAGTGTTTTAAGCCAATTTACTGCCATTTGACATCATATTTAACCCTTTTATTAATGACTGTGAGCTTTGCTTGCCATTTGATTTCAGTTCCTTTCACATAAAAGAACTAAAACGCCACAGTCATAATATTAATTGCTCCTTAGGGGGGTTTCACAATACAGCTATACTCTAGGATCCTGTAAGGAAAATTAGAAGCATATCTGATGCCTGCTTTAACATTTTATGATCTTAAAACCTGACTTCTGTATAAAAGTCAAAATAAAGTATTCCTGAAGTAGGTTTTATACAAAAGAATTCCTATATTCAATATTCAGGGTTCATTTAATTGAAATTTATTATTATATTTGAGGTGATTGCTTCAGCTATTTCATAGCACTTTTTAGGGAATGATGTGTCTGATATAGAAAGAACACATATCTATTACCTAGAAGCAACATTAGTGAAAGATCCATTCAGTCTAGAGAGAGTGTTTGTCAGCCTTTGTACGTGTTTGTGCAAAGGGCTTGGTATTAGTAAACACATCCTACATTACCATTCTTATAGAAACCATAATGATTTTTGTATTTGGCAGACTATTTCTATTTTTAGGCTCATTGATTGCTCATTCTTAAGTCATGCAGTCTGATAGTCATATCTAGAATGTATTATCTATCAAAGATATAAACCTTTTTTTTTCCTTGTGGGTTTCTATCTAACTGTGTAAATCCCTGGACTTGCATGCTTCTCTGTCACTGATTGGGGCTGCATCATTCTCACAAGACAGGCATTGGTAATGTGTACAGAGAGTGTTAATATGAGTAGGTGTGGTTAGTTATTCTGTCATTAAAACTCCGTCCTGCCTTTCTGTCCATGAGCTGAGTGCTCTGTATGTACATCATTATCAAATATAAGGAGGCAAAGAGGCATCTGAAATGCCAACAAGAAAAAGGAATAGATGTCCTTTTATTACAACCTAGCTTGATTGGTTTTAATGATGTGTTGTTAACACCAACAACATATTCATCTTATATCAAATAAAAATGCTATGAGAAGTTCAGACATGGGTGGATATGGAATGTAAAGTGTCCATTTTTTTTTTTAAAATCAGCTGTGCAGGTCTTCAGCAAAATCATATCTAAGGATGCTTCACTGAGGGCTTAAATCTGGTGATACAGCCCTGCTCCTTCTGTTTGATGGAAGTGTCCGATTTTTTTTACTGGTCACAAATCTCTTGACCTTTTTAGATAGGTCTTGTCCTAAAGTAACCTCAGAAGGTCTCTAGTCCATGGTCAGCTATGAGATCAAACCAGGGAACTCAGGACTTCAGTAATATCTTGAATCCCATCCAGGGACAGAGACTACACAGCCTCTCTGGGCAACCTGTTAACTACATGTTATTGATAGAAGGATAGGTAGGTGCCTGCTTCAGTTGGCACTGTAGGCTTTCCAGCAATCCTCAATTATTATCTAAGAACTATATCTGCTCATACTCTGCAACCAAGGCACGGATATGAGGCGAAGCTAGAGTTGCATCTCCATGTTTGAAAGGAAATATAGCCACTTAAACTTGTAGTAGAACACAGAACCTAGTGAAGATAGACAAGTCTCGGAAAAATGTCTTCCCTCATTTGGATAATTATTAATAGGAGTTCAGACAGTGGCTTGGATGGGTAAAAGCTGAATGGAGTGAGAAAGTATAAACACTAAAGAGGTTTTAAGCTGAGAGTCGTTTGTGTTTTGAATTTACCGTCTAGTACCTGTGGCAGGAGTTGTTTTTCTTACTGTGAGATACTTATTTGATCATAAATATGGACCAAGTCCAGGATTCTTGTTTGTGCTACAAATTTTATTTATTTCAAAGCCATTTTAGTGGTTAGTAAGATATGTTAAAAAAAATCCAACACCAAAGTAAATAGTGTTAAATTCACTTGGGACCTTTCTAAGAAAAAACACTGTGCCTTTCTCTACACTTTTAGAGCCCCCAGTGTATGAACACATTGTTTCTTTTTCTTTTTCTTTTTTTTTTATTTTTATTTTGGTTAGGTTTATTTGTTGGAAGAGAGGAGAGCTTTTTAATAGATAATTCAACTAGACAATTGGTAAACATTTTAGAAGCAAAATAATCATCCCTAAACATTTAATCTGTTCTAAATTTCTGTAGAGAATTTATTTGTTTTTATGAGCTCTTTCCAGAGACTGCTTTGAGATTGTTGCAGCTTTTGTGGTTGACTGTTATGTCAACCACAGTCCATTAGCAGCACATGACAGCAATGCAAGAGGACCATGAATAATAATTACTATAAAGTAATTTAATACTTCTGCATATTTGTACACTTAATGATTTTTATATTCTCACACCACCTATATAATCTGCCTATTTTGACTCACGAGAAAGGTGTGTGGAATTTCTTTATCTCTGAAATCTTGATCAGTATATCTCTTTCAGATGTATACCCATATAAATATATGGGAAAGTGTAAAAATACCAGCTCGATTGTCCTGAAATTTAAAAATGGAAGTTACTTCAGTTAAACTTTAATAGAGTTATACAATACAACAGATGTCTCAATCTGATTACTTAACACGTATATACCTGCATAAAGAAGGCAAAGGTGGGGCCACTCATTGTAATAGTATATCTGTTTTGGATGCACTGTAAAGATAATGGATAGCATAATTACATATCATATGACAGAGCATGTGTGAGCTGAGATCGGTCTGCAATTACATATGTGCAAAAAGGCTTAATTTTATTTCTTACTGAAAAGATGTAAAGATAGGTCCACAACTAGTGTAAAGTGTCAAAGTATTCATTCAATTCTATCTTCATCAGCTAAGCAGCTTCCCTCTACATGCTGTTCATGCCTGTGTCACCAAATGTTGTATAATCTTAATGAAAGTGATAGACTTGCCAATTCCTTAAGGTCATTCTGCAAATGATTCAATTCCAGCTCATGGGAAGGGCTCAATCTCCTGTTGCAGAAAATGTCTTAAGAACTGGTTAATAAAATGCTCCGTAAGTGTACCAACTGCAACCACTTTTATCATTCCCACATATGGACAGTGATGTAACAGCTGAAGAATTCAGAGTTAAAATGAAGGATGGAGACCACACCAGGAGCGGAAGGAATGTGTCCACTCCTTTGTATCTCAAGCAGCCAGTTAAAGACATGTAAAGGGACCACAAAGTGAAGAAAAATAGTGTTAAATTACCAAATTTTCCACTGGCAGAATATAAGTTTTTAAGATATTTAAGGCAGTAGAGAGTCAAACTCTCTGTCTTTTCTTATCCTTTGTCATTCTTCCCTCCCTGGTATTTGCAGGTACCTGCTCCTGGCAGGACTTTTCCAACCCATCTCTAATTAATACTTCACCTAATCTTCTTTCAATGCTGCTAATTGTTTGCAAACAGGCGATTTAATCAACACTCTTCTAACAGGCAAAGCTTTATTCTCTCCACTATTTTGTTCTTCAACACAGGGAGAACTGAGGCAACTGTGTCCCAATTGCTTTGTTTCCATGTAATTTAACAGCAAGACATTATTTGCTCATAAGAGGTGCTTTGAATTTTTACTGCTAATGAATAAATTAACTAAAAAGGTTAATCTGCCTACATGTTTATGAAACATTATGCAAATTGATCTCAAAAAGGTTTAATGGTAATTGAAAGCAATTGAAAACCATGGTACATTTCACTCAATTTCAATTTTTTTTTTTTAAGTGTACAAATTGCATTCATTTTATATTTTACAGATGTATAGGGCAAGAGATGATTTTTATAAATTTAAAGTAAAAGAAGCTGTCTTATAAATTTTCAGGTTTCCAGATTTACAAGTTTATGGGGATTCATCTGGAAGTAGACCAATGAATTGTGAAGGATGAGCATGGTCTAATATTTTATTTACTAAACCAATAATATTTTTTAACACACATTCAAGACATTGATAAAATGTTGATCATACAGGTTTTTTTACTGAAATGGTGTAAGATCTACTATCCACCTATCCACTCCAGAGTAGTGTGGGTTCATAAGGGCTGAATTTTGCAGCTGTGATGCATACACTAAACTCAAGGTTCATGTGCTGAATGAGATGGCAACTCTTTAATACTTAAGTCACTCGGTTTCCATGGCTCTATTCTAAATTCAACAAGGGAATACATTAGATCTGGTCTCAGGGAGACGAGACGTGTTTAGAAGTAGAAAGTAAGCCCCAAATTCTGCCTTTATTAACAAGTGGTCCAGTCTTTTGATTGAAAAAGAATGGAAGAGAGGGAAGAGACAGAAAGAAATGTAGCAGAATTGGTTCTTATAAAAGACATTCATCAAAACCACAACAACAGGTCTATTCATAAATGTTTGTATGAAAAAAATAAAATAGCAAAAAAGAGCTACTCCTCTATGAAATAAGATAGCCCCATGGCTTAGGAAATAATTGCAGTTAAGTCACCCGCATTTTTTCATTGCTTTATTCCCCTTTTGGGTTGGAATACAAGACTATGTGGATACTTGTTATATGAAGGAATGAGATGCATTTCTGAAAGACAGTAAGACCTTTTCCTGGGAAAATAATGCTTTATTTGCCTAACAGCTAAAGTGTTTTAGGCACTTACATAGGCATTTATGTTTTACCAACAAGATAGATTTTTCTACTTGTTTTTGGGTTTAGACTTTCCTAAAAACATAAACCCACCCAGATTATAACTTTTTTTTTTTTTTTTTTTTTTTTTGTGAATATTTGCCTTGGTCTGCTATAATTGTGAAAACATTTCTTTTTTTGATTTGATAGTTTTCCTTTATTTTTGTCAGTCATCCTTTCTTTTCTCAGCTTTTCCTTTAGTGGGCAGGAATTACTGAACAGAAGAAGGAAACAAAAGAAGCCAAAGAGGAAAGATAGCAGTTTATCATGAATATATTCAGTGTTATGTAAAGTATATTCATCTACATAAAAAAGCATTTGAAAATTTTCCAGCAGCTCCGTTTGCAACTATTTACTTCAAACATCCCTTCTGGGTATTCAAGATTTAGTTGCATTGAATGCTGCTCAGAGCACTGCCTTGTGTCCATTTTCAGAAAGCAAAAATAGTGCAAAATATGTGTTTGCAGTCATGCAATCTGTGGTGCTACCAGACTGAATAGTAAGGGACTGTCCTCAATTTAAGAGTTCTCGACTTTGCATGTTTGCAGTGGAAAGCAATGCTGATGTGAAGAGGAAATGGCTGCTCATCTACCCACTGCCTTGGTTGGGCAGCTGGCTTTCTCAGTTGCCTCTAGTAGGCCAAAACTCTCCAATCCTGCATTTCTAAACATACTGCAACTATGTCATCCTTATAACTTCCACTGAAGGGCAGTCTTGCTTAGGGACGTAAACTTTTTGTCATTTCACTTCTAGATGACCCCACTATTTATTTCATATGAAGTGGAAATCAGTTCTCACTTTTTACTATCTCAAACAAGTAATAAGGGTTCCTTAAATTCTTTTATATACTATTACACTTTTATTAAAGAAAAAAAAGCGAGAAACATAGGAGAGATTTTGCTTTTTGGAAAAATCATAACCTGTGATCCCATTCAAATCTTAAAAGCCATTGGCATTTTTGCTCCCTTTTCTCTTATGTGGTGATTCTTTATAGCCAAATCTCTCTGACAATCCAGATCTCTCTGGATTGTGTTTTTCTGATTTCTCCCATAAATGTTTTCATGGGTATTTTATATCCCTTTCTGCTTGTACTTGAATAGGTTTTGTAAATCATTGCTGTTTCTCTGATTCCACCCATGTCTAGTTATAGACATAAATATCCCATTGTTTATCCTCTTCTGGGTGCTTTTGTTCTGCTTTTATAAATTTCACTATGCTTTTCCCTGGTAATTCCAAAATGAGTTTGTTTGAGCACAGGGAATCAGATGTCTTATTAGGAAATATGTTTCAAAGGACCTTGTAGCAACATATTTAATATTAGTAAAACATCTCCTTAATTATGAGAAGTTTATTGTCTGGTGCGTAAAATTTCTGGTACAGAAACAAGTGAACTGTGAACAATTCAGAGAGTTTGGGGACTGATCCTCTTTTTCAACCTGAGTAAAAGTAGGTTCCTCCATTCTCCGCATTGTAAAGCACTGATTTGTCTATGAATATAAATTAGAGAAGTCTTAGGGTGGCATGGAGTCACAACATCTTGTTATGGCAGGTGGTGAGGATTGCTGGCACACTTCCCACTTCAGCAACAGACTCATACCTTATTGAAGAGGATAGATGCAAAATTGGGGTGGCCAGGAATCGAGCCCTACCTTCTCAGTGGATAAGTACCTAAAGGCTCTCTTCAATACACAGGCCTTCATGTTTGGGGTATGAATGACCACAGAATAATTTTTCTCTTTAAAATTTTACAGCATTTTCTACTTCTGCCTCTGTCAGAGAAATACCATATGAGAAAGCTTTCTTTCATCAATTCTTTTCCCAGAACCAGCTTGGAGCCAAATGTTCACAGTTCCACATTAGTGGCAAAAAGCAGCCAAACATTTCTCCAGTTTCAAGAGGGGTTAAAGAGTCTACTCTTATTCCTGCTTGGAATCCAGATGACTCTTGACTGAGCATAGAGGAGCTTGTCACCTGGCCACTCCTCCCTCCTTTACAACTACCTGGGAATCTGGTGAAAAATATTAAAAATATCCGTATCATGAGTGTGATTTGTGGTTTGTGGTTTATACTTCATGTTGTTGCAGTAGATGCAATATACTGCCCTCTGTGCTTTCCCAGTAGTCAATAATGTAATTTGTAATTTCTGCATCAATATATCCCAAGAAGCAGTTAAAGGTTTTAAAGGCAGTACCATTCAGACCACAAGGATTGTTTTCCATCCCATTGCAGTGTTTGGCACAGAAGAGGACATGGCCACTTCCCACCTAAAGACTTGGGCAGCAGATCAGTCCAGCCCACTTCCAGCTGAAGAGCAAGGAGAGGTCACAGAACCAGTTAGCTACACCTAAAGCACACAGCAGAGGCAAGAGTGACCTCATGGCTATTAGATCACTCTTCCTGACACGTTTCTACTCCCAGTAACACAAGACCCAGAGAGCAAACAAAAGCTGTTGTTGAGGTTTGTTAAACAGTCATAAACAGCTAGCATGTACCCTCAAATATTTGATGTCTGAACTGAAATGTCAAGACTTTCCTCATCACTTCTGATCTAACTTCTTACCTCAAAGACCTCAACAAGATGAGAAATTCAGCTAGCTAGGACTATTTACTACCAAAACATTATTTTTAATAAATTAATGTATTGTCTTAATTTGCCCACGCAATGAAAAAAGTGAGTTATTTCTGTGTATTTTTGTGATTCAGAAAATGTTGAGTATTTGGATGTTTCACTTTCCCTCAGATATGAGAACTCTTATGCCTAGTAATGGCCAAGGGAGAATTTTTACCTATTATTATAATGGGAAGCCTGGCAGACTTAACACATTACTCCAGTGTTTCCCTCAATTAGATCTCATTTCTGTGGTTATTGGACGTATTTCAGATAGTCTTGACCATCAGACCTTTCTAAACTCATATTGCTCACAAAGCTATCTGGGACAATATTGTTGCAGAGTGATTTAACAGTCTCCAGATAGAGCACATTAGCAAAGCAGACAAAAATCTAGATACTTAAAACATATGATTTATATTTTTATAGGGATTAGCAAAGTGGTTTGAATAAAATAAGAACTAGCTAAAGTTCAAGCTTTGTTTCCAGATTTGAAATTGGTCAGATAAATTTCCAGTAATTTACTAGCTCTTTCTCATTGTCATTTTATTCTTACTCGTATCTATGACAGATCTTCTTCTACTTCAGTGGAATATTGTTTGAGAAAAGATTGGGTAAAAAACAACTCTCAAAGAGAACATCCATAAATATGCTGGGCACATAAATCTTTCTATATATTTTGCTCCTACTTGTAAATAACAGTCTCGGATCAAACACAAGTAGCTGTATCAAGGGAGAAATCTGGATATCTAAAATGGGAATCAAATTGCAATACATATATATTGCCATTAAATAGAATATAGAATACAAAAGCTGTACAATACCTGCTTCCCAATTTTTGTTAAATCCTGAAAGTCTGAACAGTTTCACCCTAACCAGACAGTTCTTTCATCTAAGCCTGGCTGGGCTCTAGATGGCAGGTGGAGTGTCACCTAAGTTTCTTAGTTGTATGAACAAACCCAAAACATGTTTCTGTCATTTAATCTGGAGCCTCACAGCTTTTGCCACTGAATGAACAGCATCTGACTCTGATACAGTAGTTCTATCACCAGAGCCCCGTCATAGGGAAATTCTTGGGGAAAAACTCTGGAAATTTTCCTCCCCAAGTCCCGTGAGAGTGGATGTCTTCCAATTCCCAGGAGAAGGCAGGAATGAAGAATGTGTTCTAGCTTAGGATCTAAGGGATATGAGGTTTTGGTTCTGCTCTAACATAAATAGAGGTTAGATATTGAAGTGTTAGACATAGTGGCAGAGGAGAAAACAAACAAACTGCTTGGACTGTGTAGTGTTCAAAGTCTGGACCTGGATCTCAAGTTCTTAAAAATTAAAGCATTTGATCCTGCCTGTAGCATTTGAGCCCTGAAAATGGAGCTAGCTTGTCTTCTCCATTCCTCCAACTGCAACTCTAGACCCAGTTTTTGTAGAGCTAATGACATGGCATGTAATACTACAAAACCCAGACATGATGTAGACGAGCAACTCCCTAGAACATAGCTTACAGATAGTCAATGTATGGAATTTCACATTAGTGGAAAGTATGCAATTAGGCACCTTTAAAAATCTGACGAGTAATTAGTAAGCATTTCACAGTAACGATCAATACAGGTAAATGAAGATAACAGTTGAGTAATCATGTATCAGCAAATCAAATGCAGACTGACATGTTATACCAGAGTAGTTTATTTCTGCTACTGATTTCAATGGAACTTCTGTCTGTTGACCTACATATGCTACGTTGAATTTAGTCTGTAGAGATTAACAGCCATATAGTTTGACATTGAATCAAGTGATCATATTCCAAATGAGCATCAGATAGTGAATTTTTATTTCTGAATACTTAAGTATTCCAGAACCCATTAGCAGTCAATTAATAATGTGGGGTCACTGAAAATAAATTTGGAAACTTGGATTTCTGTTTTCCAGGAAGTCAGAACCCCAGAACATTCCTCCCCTGTTGTGTTGCATGTATCCATACAAAGAAGCTTTATTTATTTTTTTTTCATTAACAATTAGCATGCTTTCTATTTAGTATGAAGGTAGTTAAAAGAAAACCGGAAGAAACCATCACCTTGCAGCTGAAAATTTTCAGAACAAGTTAAATATTTGATTCTGATTTCTCTTGCATGCTGCAATAAAGTTGGCAGGCATGATTCATTCTCCACTCAGACTAAATACAGATGTGAAACTGGCGTAAACAAAACAGCACTTGAAAAGAACTTCTTTGCCAGGTTATTCTGCACCCTTTCTCTCAACTTTTGGGCAAAATTTTTAGTAGAACCTGCAGCAATAATGCAAGAGGTAAAGGTTTTAAACTAAAAGAGGGTAAATTCAGACTTGTTGGTTTTTTTTTTTTTGTTTTTTTTTTTTTTTTTTTTTTTTTTTTGTTTTTTTTTTTATGATAACAGTGGTGAAACACTGGAACAGGTTGCCCAGAGAGGTGGTAGATGCTCCTGGAAATATTCAGATTTAGGTTTAGCAACCTGGTCTAGTTGAAGATGTCTCTGCTCATTGCAGAAGGGTTGGAAGACATGACCTTTAAAGGTCTCTTCCACCAAAACCTGTTCTATGTTTCTACGATTATCTCTTCAGCATTTTTCTATTTCTTCCTATCTATAGGATATTATCCTTTTAAAGCAGAAGTCATCATAAATAGATCTGACAGAACATTGTCACAATGTAAAAAGTAAATAGCAGCAATCTTAAATGTATGCTTCAAAAGAATTTTCCTTTGATCCATTTTATAGTGCTGTGCTTGTAACACGAAGTTTAAAAATAATTGCTCCACGAGTAAATCTTGAATTATATTTGGAATGTCCCTTCCAACTGAGCGTTATCTGCATTCTAATGAAGATTATCCAAGTATTAGTCTTGAATGAAAGTTAATTGTTCTTCATTTGACTATGCTTCTTCTATGTAGTGTTGCAGGAGTAGATTAGCATTTAAATGGAAGATACAGAATATATAGGAAAGCAAGAAGGAAAATCAACACTTAAGAATGCACACCAATGTAATAGCACCATGTTCTAGTCTGCTTTACATTGTAAGAGTACTGTTCTGAATTGTCAATAATTTACTATCTGGGTTTACTATCATGAGCCTAAGTGGCTTATGGCTACTCTAGGTTGAAATTAAATCATTTGTAATAAAATATGTGCAAGGGATAGAATGGAAAACAACAGAAATGATGAGATTTTCACAGTCACATAACAGTAAGTTATTTGATTTCCCCGAAATTCCAGACACAGAGGAATTCCATTCTCATTGTAGGATGTGGCCCTGCAGCATGTATTAGAGCTCTTGCTTTGCTGTTCCACTTCTAGTCTATCACATACGTGCACAATATAGTTCTGCTCCCTGAGGTTAAATTTTGCTCATTGTACTACTGAGACCCTAAGGGCTAATACACACAGTTGAGGAAGTATTATTTTGTCAATTTTGCTATAGAACTCTATCCAGCTATGTGATGAAATTCTTGGTTTACTCACCTACTTATGCATGAGTTGTTTCTCTGAAACTGATTATTTTAATACTGTTCAATTTAAAAGGCCGTTGCAAAACAAAGAAATGGAAACTTCATCTCTGAATAGCATTTTCATGCTAAATGAAAAAAAAAAAGACCCAAAGATCAATAACTTTTTCTAATCTACAGGAGTCATTGTCTGCATGATTTGAGTGTTAACATCTGTACTAGCAATACTGATATCCAGATTCATTGTACATATGAATTCAGTTCAGATATGCAGATTTATCAGTTCTGATGTATTTGACATAGCCAAAACCTCTTAAGATTTAGATTATGGACTCCTGTGCACTGTATTAACCTACATGGTTAGTTGGTATTAACAGTGGCTCTGTCAAATGATGTCTAGAAATAATTTTGAATGTCTCCTAGATAACTACTGTTTGTGTAAGGGTATACGTTAAGCATCAACTGTGACTACAGTCTGATGATGGAGCAGTGAATTTCTTTTGACTACCTTATAACCTCAACAGCCGTTTCCAATATTTAAAATTCAGATATTTGAAGGACTGAAAGAAAAAATTATGAGCAGGCTGGGGATAGAATGTAGTATATAAGAGGATTGTCTCTTCTATACTCCTTAATTTTGTTTAACAGTAATGTAACTTCATGTAATTGTTTTATTTGCTATAAATAATATACAACTGTAGCTTTCAGGAAGCATGCCAGGTATTCTAGTGTAGTCAAAGCCACTTTTTTTTTTTTGTCCTATATAATGTGTTTGATGTTTCAACAGAAATTCCTCACCAAATATGCAACATTATACTGATAGGCCTGCTTTTCATCACCTCAGCCTTTACTTTCTGTGTTAAAATAATACATGTAATATCAGAAAATGACATGATACCAAATTTTGAGTAGTTTTCCAACACCTAAATACATGTCAAAAGGTCTTCCCTGCTGTATATCTGTTGGATGTTGCACCATCTATGTCTTATATGTACGTATGAGATGTCTGTGGTGAGATGTCTGTGGTTAAATGTCTGTGGTTACCCTTTCCTAGAGTTCATTTGAGCAATCAGAAGGTTAGTTTCCATGAGAAGTTCCTTGATCGTATAGCTTTAGGTAGCAACCCAATTAATAAACTACTTGCATCATCAATCAATCAAACTAATCTATCTCATCAAGCAATCACTATAGTGACTTATCAATGCTTCCACCAGTGGTCAGTATGTCACTTGTCTGCAAACTTGTGCCTGGATTAACACTTCCATAGGCTGCAAGAACAAACTATCTTGGTTTTTTTCATTAGCATGCACAAACGAAAAATTTAGAAGCTACCAATGAAACATTCAAAATATATCTGTGATTCAAAAGGCATTCATGTTTGGTTTGGACACAGAATCAAATGAGATGTTTTCATTCATTAGCTGAATATGAGGATTTACTGGCTGCCAAAGATTATTTTGTGAAACACTAGATCATTAAGATTATATTGCTACTTACTAAATACTAAAATTTTATCTCTTTAGGTTTACAGAATTAATTTTTTTTACTATTTTTTTAAACTAATTAAGTTCATGTGTATCTGAAGCTCCAGAATTTTTTCAGTGAAGATCTCAGCATGACAAAAGTATTTGAAGAGATGCCTTATGTTCTTTCACAGTGCTATATAGATTAATAACAGGATTAATGTAAACTATTAATATGGACTAAACCATTAAGTGTATCTAATTTTCCTGAAAGGCAGACAAGAAATAAATCAGTTAAAATTAAAATATGCATATAAAATCCTGCTGAGGAAAATTAGCTTAAGATTTGTCTAGTGACAATCCTAGATGTTTTTGGAAAGGGATAGTTACTAGATGAAATTAGGACTGAATTCCAGAATCCTATAATTGAAACTAAAATCAGTAAGGATTTCATTCATTTGCATGAAACAACTGTTAAAAGAACTGAAAAAGCACATTAACAAATTTAACTATTAAATGTTGGAAAGGTCAGAGGTTAATCTATCAGATTCTCAATAGAAATGATATAATTTCACCAAGCATTTCATTTGGTCAGTAACATTATGTTTCCTCTGTGAACTACCTTGTGAGATACTTACTTTCAAACAAATAATACTCAGCACTTAGGCAGAAGTGTCTTGGAAGTATAATATTAAAATATACAAACCAATGGTTTCAAGGCCAGGGAAAGTTAATTAAGGCCTGAGGAGATTACAGGTAATAGGAGAAGTGAGTGTCTGAGATAGTGGGAAAGGTTAGGAAGAAATATATGGATGCAGAAGAGGAGGGGAAAATAAGCAAATACTTGATCCATTGCTAAAGAAAAATGGTCTGTGCTCTGTCATAGAGAAAGAAATAAGAAGACACAGGCTAGCTAAGATTTGGAGACAGATGTAAAGAACATGAAAATGTTTTTTTTGACCTTGTCAAGGGGGTGTTTAGTGGAACAAATAAAAATCTACATAAATAGTAAATCCTGATCTTTACACTTCTTTTCTCTGTTTTTTCAAATATCTGATGCTTATTGAACAAAACATAAGACAAGCTACCTCGCGTATAAGTTCTAGTTAAATAGACCATTAGGGATATTTCTTTTGCCATACATGTCAAGATCAGGACACTTTGCCTTGCTTATTCCTCCCACTCCCACTCGGTTATGACCTTATCTTTCCCAGAAAGGAGAAATTCACTTGGAACAAGAACTAGTGTCCAAGAATGCTGTCAAGGCAGACAATGTTTGGTGGAGAAACTCATGGTTTCATTTAGAGAATCATGTGGGGTTTTTAGTTATATTCCAGAGTTACAAAAATATATACAAAATGTTTCTCTACATAAACTACCATGTCAAAATGAGAAAAGCTTAAAGCAGTCTGATTGCTTTGTCTATTGTACTGACTGAAGAGAATCTAAAAAGAATTATATGGAACAAAAACATGAGTTTTATTAAAGTCTTTTGGATTCTAGAATTTTATGTTGTTACTTCAGCTGTAACAGATATTTACAGAAGTTCTCAAGCCCCTCTGTGCCACCAGATGTTGAGCTTGTTCACAAGCTCTGGTGCAAATGATAACTTTTGCTAAATTTATATTGTTTCAAATTAACACTATTGAACCTGACCTTTGGATAGGCAGATTTGGTATGAAAACTGACATAGAACTGGCAGTCTGGTAAAATGCTCTGGTAACCTTGTGAATGCAGAAGTTTTCATGTCATTTTCTGTCTGTCATCAGGGCAACATAGAAGCATAGTTCTATTTACATAATTGTTACAGTGGTCACCTTAAGATCGCTTTTATATAAGTAAATTCTACCTTTGCAGATACTTTCCCATATCAAACACACATGAAGTCTTTTGGAATTCAAGATTTCAATAAAATCCCTAAAACTTCAGATTTTTTATTGCTAGCATTGTTGGTATCTGTCTGTTTCACATGCATTTAACGTATTTCAAGATATGCTATGTAAGTTTAATCAAGTAACTTCATTTTAAGATGTGAAGTTAATGTAATCATAATAAGGCTGTGGATTTCACTTAGTGTTTATAAATCAGACCATAATGTAAATTAAATTGTAACTATAAAGCTTTAAATAAGAAACAATATCCTTTTTTTCCCCCAAAAGGCGTCTGTAGACTTATCATCAGCCCATTATTCTTTCTCACTAAATGATACAGGTGCCTTAGAACGACTAAAACAATTTTCCTGCTGGCCACTATTCTCTGCTGAGTTCCACCAGGCTGTTACCTTATCCTGTAAACCGAGAATGTGCTAGAATCTCACTTTTTTTTTTTTTTTTGTGTTACAGTTCTCAAAAAAAGAAATGTTAAAAGGTTCAAGCTCTGTAAAAAAGGTTTAAAATTATCACCCTTCCTACAAAACAAAAGTACAGATGTTTTTAAAGTTTCCATTGGTGACTTGGAGAAAGCTTGGAAGCAGTAGTCACAAGCACTCGGGTTTCCCTATCATTTTTCCATATGCTGTGTGGATGTTTCAGTACATATTTTTATATATGTACTTTTTTCTTTTTTTCCTGTTGAATTTAGTGTTACGGAACAAACCTTGAGTATAGCAACATTCTTTTTTCCAATTCTTCCTGCCAGTCTTTGTCACACAGAACTTCCACTGGATAAGAAGTCTCACTGATGTGCAAAATATACAACTCAGATTTGATCTGTGAGTACATTTTTATCCTGGATCAGAGATAAGACATAAACACAAGGTCTTGTATTTGAGATGAGTCAGCTGGTAAAACTGGTAAAATATTTTTCCCTGCATAAAATTTTGAGAATGTTTGCTGATGATACTGTAAAAACAGTAAGTTATGTTCAGGTGTATGTGGAAGTCTGTCACACAAGCTATTTAGAAGTGACTATTGTTATACACAACAAGCACATCTGCGTCTTGTTTTACATACAGGAAAGCAATACAAGAAAATGCTGAAGCAAAACCTCTATGACAGGGCGGGTACAACACATCTAATCACAGATACGCTGCTTTCAATTCACAAAATGTCAGGTGCCTCAAGACACTTCAGTATATCAAAGAGTTTACTAAAGTGAGACCACGAGTTATCTTGTGCCCAGCTCTTTAGCCAGAATGCCTCTCAAATCTGTGAGTAAAACTCTGATCTTTCAGTACTTGATTTTTGTGCAGTTTTCCCAGTGCAGTAACAGAAGAAAGATTGACCTTGATGAACCAGAGCACACTCAGCAGAGACCACAAGACAGTAAGCAGCTGGAGTACTTTACCAGTGATGATAGGCTTGAAGGACCATAGTTTGTTCAGCCAGAAGGAGAGACAGCTGTGGTGGGGCAACCTAGTAGCATCCCCAGTACTGACAAGGATTGACAAAGACTGACAGGATTATAAATAAAATAGAGTAGATTTTCACAGCAGTATGGGGTTGGCGGATGAGAGACAACATAAGCTGACACAAGAGAGGTTCAGCTTAGATGTATGACAAACCTCTGCCACTGTGAAGACAGTCAGGCAGTGGTACAGCCTGCCCAGCAGCTGTGCAGTCTCCAGTCTTGGTGGTTTTCAAGACCCAACTGGATAACGCCTTGATCTGGCCTCATAGCTGTGTTTGCTTTGAGCAAGGAATTGGACTGGGGAACTTGTGAGGGATACTTTTCAGCCTGAATTATCCTATGAACCTGTCATATTCTGTTCCTGTGAAACTCAGGTGAGCAGCTGTTTTAGGAAATCCATTTCCGAAGGCAGGATGAGCCACTGGTTCAGTTTTGTGAATCACATGGGGCATGTATAAACCAGCAATTCAGTAAGAAACCCTGAGAACACTAGATTCCAAAATATAGATATATTAAAAAAAAAAAAAAAGAGATTAAAAGTCTTAGTATACAGCAATAAGCATAGTTTCAAGGTGCATACGAAAACATGACATTCCTAAATGGCAGAGACGCATTATAGCTAATTTAGAATACATTTGACTGCAAATGTATTGGCTTTTGAATGTGTTAGAACATATCCAAGTCCCAAAGAGCTGACGATCTCAAATGTCAAGGAGGATGAAGTGTGAGTGAAAAGAAAGGTTATTTTATCTATTGCTATGTGACTGAGACCCTGAAAGGCAACATGAAATGAGATTGGCCCCTTTTTATGATAGTGGGGGTTGATCTCAACTTGCCAAAAGCCCTGACAAGCGTCTTAATTATAATCACACTCATGTTTTCTTTGCAGTGTTACCTATGTCTGTATAAAACAAACTACCTCTGCTTTGGTAAATACACCCTATCAAACTGAAATCATTGTCACAGCGTGTGTGCGTACTCCCTGTATAATTTCCACTGAAATTTTTATGATGCACACAGAGTTCTATTCCTTCCTTTTGATGAATTTGGGATTTACATACATAGCTCCCATTAATGTTAATAAGGAGTTATAGATGTAAATCTCCTCCTCTTCCCCAAGTATTGATGACAGAACAGATACAAAGGTGCTCTCTTTTTTCTTGCTGATCTTTTTCGGATAAAACATAAATCTCCGGGACTGGAAGAAGTCAAAAGAAAATGAAGAATTCTCCCTTCTCAACCAATGACTGGTCTGTTTGGCATTTTTCTGTCTTCACAAAAACCCTTCTGTTTCCACCTGAGTGACAAAAAGCATAAAACAAAAAACAAGCCGTTTCTTACCCCACCCAAAAATGGCACTTTAAGCATGGTTTTACACTTCTTTCGTATTTGTAATGTTTAGAATGAAACATTTCCTTGCACATTTCCTTTCTCTGAACAATTCAAGATGAAGTTCAGGCTATGCTCCACCAAATTTCTTTTTAACTTCCATTTGTTAAATATGACATTTCTCCTAAAGCTCATTGATTAAAATCCTATGCCTTGGAAACTTGGTCACCACCTTCTTTAATTTCTCAAAGAATGTTTTAGCTATTCTGGGCCTTAGTTTAACAACTGATTTTATGATTTTTCTATATGAGACAACAGCAGAGGGTGGATTTTGCAGCATAGTGACTGGAAATGGATACCTTCCTTTCCGCTTGTCTCACACTTGAACACTGCCTACATTTATCTCTATGAGAGTTTTTGGATTATATAATACCTATAAAACAAGGGGTACTCCTGAGATTCAGATTTACAAGTATCGACTGCCATGTAGGTAGTCCAAACTTAGTCAGAATTTAAATTCCAGTTAATCTCATTTGTCTCTGTGTCTGGTAATGGCAGAGCCTCTGTTATCATAGGATATTTCTGAAGGGAAGAAAGTAGGGGGACATGATCAAGTTATATAAAAAGTCTTTAGTGTGAAGGAAGGTCTGGAGTATTCTCTAAGTATGACAGCACCTGAAAAAAAACCTTTTTGTAGATATACCACGTAGATCTTTCTGCAGTGACCAGACTCATACTTCAATATGTGTGTAACATGGATAGACCTCCAGCCCTATTGGAAAGACTGGTTTTGCATGGCAGTATAAATGCATCCATTTATTCTGTAATAAGAGCAGTTTTCTAGTCTGTCTTGGAAATGGATAAAGCTAAGCCAGGAAGAAGTTTGGAGAAGAAAAAAAAGTCACAGGGGATATAGTATAGAGGAATTTAAACTTGCATTGTATGCATTTCCTCACTAGTTCCCAGCACAGTTAAGGTCATAATGTGACAGAAACTTTTCTTGGAAATGTCTTACTCTGCTGCTGGCCAGATAGCTAAGCAGCTTCTGAAGTTGTACAGCATATCTGCAGGCTAATCATAGATTGTCGACTTTAAATATTCTAGAGGCAAATGTTTTCTGCAAATTATATCTCAGCCCCAAGTTTAATCCTCTGTTATTCTCTCAGGATCTTCAGGTTTATACTGATACTGAATCATTTGTTACAAACTGTCATAAAACCAGACCAAACCAAAAAAAACCAAAAAGCGAAAAACCAAACCCAAACCAACCAACCAAAACCAGCAACAAAACAAAAAAAAAAAGAAAAAAAAAAAGAAGTAAAAAAATCCCACAGAAAAACAGGGGAAAAAAAAGGCCTCTAGAAGGTCATTGAGCTGACAAACTCTGTTTTACTGAGAATGGTGAACTTAAGCTGATTTGTAAAGTATGACTATGTAGAAGGCAATAGAGTAAGTGAACTCACCTGTCATTTGTGAATAAGAGTTTTGGTATCACTGCTTGAAGGCTGAACATGGAAATTCTCAACGCTGATTAAATGACCATAATTCCTCAAGGTTGTGACATATCTGAGAGATGAAAAGCTGTGATCAGAAAACCTAAGCAATACAATTTACAGTTGAATGGCACACTCAGAAGGATTTTTTACTCTTAACCAGTGCACAAAAAGTATAAAACAGAAGAGGCTAGGCAGATCTCTAGGCATTTAAAGTGTCTAATTTCTGATTATGTTTTAAGATAATGTCAGTTCATTTAAAAAAATTTGATTTTGCTGATGTAGCTTAAAAAGAGGCAATTTCCACCAATTGCTCATTATATTCATTAACATTCTTAGAAACTAACTGCTTGTTGTGGGAATTTGGAGCTGGCATCATAACATATCAGGTGATGCTTGCTATTGCTGCTGGCCTCCAAGTCTTCCAGGAATTCTGGATTTCCACCCAAAACCTCCAGCCAGAAATTAATGCGGCTCTAATCAAACAATACTGAATAGTCACACTGGCAGCTATGCTCAAGAGAAGCTATGCTGCCAGTAAGGAACAGAGCCAGCACAGAATCACAGAGGCAAATGCTGGCTTTAAATCTTGCCCGTAAGGATTGAATGAGTCCTTTTACCTTGGGAAGATTATGTGGTTTTTGCACAAATGCCTTTCTAACAAAATCAAGAGAATCCTAATTGCTTTTCTACTTTACGGAGCCCAAAGATCTAAGCATTTAGCCATTTTTTATGATTAATTCTGAACTACTTCTAAATTTCCTGTTCATAAGAAATGTTGATTCCAATCTTATTTGCCCGCATTGAACACTACTGCTTTGATTTAAGAGCGTGAGCAAAATCAGAATTATTGTTTTTTGCATGTGTGTGTATGTGAAAATAGTCAACTTTACAAAATAAATCAGAAGCTCAGGAAAAAAGATAGTAGCTGGGTGTAAATTTACAGGTACATTGTTGAGCCCGAGCAGGTTAGAAAAATCACAAAATATAAGCATATGCATCTTATTTGTACTTTGTAATCACAGAGCATTGGTGGGGGGTGGTTTACAGGGACACCTCAGAGATTGGAAAAGAAACCCCCACAAAACAATATAATAGCTTACTGAAACATAAATCTGAGTCAATTTTCATATCTTGCAAGGATTGAAAGAGCCTATATTAAAGAAAATCCTTTCCCTTTTGAGGTTACTGCTCTCTAGATTCCTATAGCGAAGCTCTAGAAGATTCTACCAACCTTTTGAGATCTAATTAAGGACATTATTCTAAACTGTTGATTGAGAAGAATTGCATGTTATACATGGTTATGGACATTTCTACTTAAAAGTGGTTGTGGTTTTCAAGCCAGTGTCTTGCATTTCTCTGGATGGAAGATACATTGGTTTTGTTAGTCTGAGGAAATAAGACTTTTTTAGGAAAATACAGTTAATGCTAGCTTGTAGGAAATCTTGCTTCTTTGCAATCCTCTTAAGATTGTGTTAGCTTGGAAATGTGAAATGATAAGAAGAAAGGAAATAAAGCAAGCTGATATGTCACTTGGGAGTTGTATGTGTGCAGATATCTGTTCTCCATAAAATGCTTGAAGGTTCTTGTGGCCTTTCTTGAGTGCTCTCAGTCAGAAACTCTACCCAGGCTCTGGTGAAGGCTGGTATCAACACCTTTCTGTATTCTTTCTGCTTTTTAGTACATTGTATCATCTTTGTAGACTCTTGCACTGCCATTTTTAGGCATCTAAATCCTATCCACTGAGACACCAAATGGGGATTATAGATACCTGATTCTGACTTCTGGATTCTGCACTGTAATTTGAAACCCAAGTGGCATTCACTTATTTTTTAGGGATTTTTACTCTTTTCTGGATCTAAATTAACATACATAATAAGTACAAAATTATCATAGCTTTAGAAAACCTTACCATGACATAAAGATACACTGTCATAATCACTGGGTCAATCAGTGTCTAGCTTTAAAAAATTCAAATGCCACTTCATTATATGCAGGATGACAGGTTAGAAGAACGGTTCCCATCATGTTTTAACAATCAATGTCTCATAAATGCTCAAACGACTGGTTTAGTGTCATGTAGTAGTGTGAGACTATTAGCAAACTGTCAGAATTCAAGGTTGTTGCTTTGGGGTTTTCTTTATGGTTGTCATAAGCCTTGCACATAAGCTTTCTCCTGAGCCAGCTTTATCGCTTAAGCTTTCCCAACTAGTTTCTTCCAACTTCTGGAGCTGCATTGTAGGGGTTATATTTAGTCCAAGTGTACTCAGACATATGATGAGAGTGTTCCTCTTGTACCTGCCTATTCCCCAGGAACAATACAATGTCAAAAGAACTCTGCACTTTCATGTAACTTATTTAGGAGTTGAGTGTCTCTCCAAAGTCCATCTTTGTGCTTAGCAGTGCTGTGATGATTATATTCCTACCTCTCAGAGACAGATGTTATTCCTTTCATTTTTCAGTGTTTGGGAAAGTTTCCTCTCTGTGCCATTGATCTGAATCATGAGCTGGCAGGCACATCTTCCAGCATGAATCCAGGAATCAACAAAAGCACTCAGTTTCTGATGCCTTGATCAAACCTGACGTCCTGTCACAAATGCAAAATTTAGGCTAATGATACCCAGTACTGGCACGGCTGCAGCTGATCTTACTAATATATATATAAAAAAAAAAAAAAAAAAAGTTGTTTATAAGAAGAGATAAATCTGTGTAGCTTTGAAGTTCTTTGGCCTAAGGAAAGTGCAAAAAAAGATGGCTCAAAATGTTTGACAGTCATGGAACACAGGTCTCTGACAGAGAAGCAAAATGAACTAGCAGCATAAACTTCCCTCAGGAACTGGGAGCACCAAGAAATGAATGTCCTGACCTCACTGCAATGGGAGAAGTTTCATGACTGGAAAACATAAACACTCGGTGGTCCTCTCCACTATGTTGGAAAGATTTATCTGGGTAGCTAGCATCTATCTGTGGGAGGTGTGCAATTACAGTCCATCAGTAAAATAGGAAATGCATCACACCAGCAAACAAATAATATTAAGGGTAGCAATACTCTGTATTTATCTAGACTTATAATTCTCAGTTTTAAAAAGTGCTTAGCATGACATTCTTTAATTAAACCTTGGAAACCCTCCCTAAACTAATAAGCAAACAGCCCAGTTTTAGAAAGGGTTAACTAGGATCAAAAAATTTGTGATTTGCTCAAGGTCATACAGCTTATCAAAGCAGGAAGAGAACCAAAGTCACTGAATCCCAAAGCTTTGCTTTTACCACTGGTGCCTGCTTCCTGTATTGTTTGTTATCTGTTTCATAAACTGTATTGGAAATAGTTTGTGGAACCGCTGGAACCAACATTATACACACTACAGAAATGTAGTCAAAATGTAATTTAGTAAAGGAAGTCAGCTGGAATGAGTCAGACCACAGTTCTAACTCAACTTAATTACCTGGGTTGTTTTCTTCTGTTAGCAAAGAGCAATGATAGGTTTTACAGAAGTCAGATGGGTACAGTGCAAAAATAGACCTTGAAAGCTGGAGCCAAAGAATTCACGGTGGTTGCCACTAGATGGCAATGCAATTAAATGCTATCTGTTTCAGTGGTTTTGGTTCAACAGCCTAGCTGCAGCTGTAGTAATTGTGGTACTGGAGTGGTACAAACGGCCTTATGCCTCAACTGAAGTGGGATCCTGTGGTACTAGCTGTCCAAACACAAAATGGAAAATGAGTTACAAAAGCTTGTAATCAAAGCACCCAAAACTGTAGCACAACATGTTATGTTGATATAAAATATTTAATTATTTGTCATGTGCAGTCTAGACATGCACAAAGCTTGCAAAACTAAAGCTTACCTGAAAGTTGCATTAAAGTTTTTTTCTTAGGTAGCTGGCAGAGGGCTTATACCCAAGCTATCTCAGGTATTCTTTGTAATCTTTTGTCACATTTTTTACATGTGGTCAAGTGCTTTTCTGTAAAATTTCCAGCTTTATTTCACAGAAGTCAAACCCTTCATTTTGGAAGTGGCCTGTTTCCGAGCCCCAACAGTTGCGAAGAAAAGCTTGCAAAAAAATGATTTTAAAAGTAATGAAATTAAAAAGCTAATCAACAAAAATAAATAAATAAATAAATTTTAAACCTCAATAAAATAAAAACACTTTTTTTTTTAAATTAAACATAAAATTTTGAAACTAATAATTTTGTTATCTTAGGAAAAGAGTAGAAAGTATAGCAAAACTCAAAAGCTCCTGAACTCAATATGTGGTAATTCCTTCAAACTGTTTATAATTCTAATAACTGCTGCTTTCTTTAGAAAATGCAGCTGTGCTACTAATATTGTATGAAAACATACAGCTTTTCCCATTCTTTACCCCCTACAAGTGGCAGCAGCATTCTGAATCATAGCAGAAAAAAGATCCATGATCCAGCTCAAATTTTCTCCCCCCAGTGAATTTGAAGCTTGAAGATCTTCTGTAAGCTTAATTTATGGACTAATAAAATGCATTTCTCAGCCAGAAGTGAAATATACAGAGTGGAAGTCCTTTGGCAACTGGTGCCTACCTAAAATGCATAGAGTTCTGGCCCTAAATCAAACACAAACATTAACTTTCAGCATCAAAGGACAAAACAGTGTCTTCTTCTGGCCGGAAAAGTGGTGGGCTGAACATATTTATAATACTTCATATCTGTCTTCTTGCTGGATTGGCCTCTTCCTTCACACATTTTTGTCATTTTTCTTTCTAGCTCTAAAGCTTGTTCCTCAACAGTACCTTTTTTTTTTTTTTCCATCCCTCTTCCTCACCTTTGTATTTTTAGCAGAGTCAGAGTCATGCAGAGCAATAGAGTGCTTGCCAAAGGATCTCCACAGCAAGATTTGGAAATCCAACAAGGACAGTAAGTTTTAAGGAATGTGCTTAAGACAAAAGAAAAACCATAACTATTATATATTTTTCAGTCAATTTGTTTAATTATAACTCTCGCACTTGAGGTAATTCAGTGATTCACTGTTCATACAAATGAGGGGTGGACAGACGAAATAAGATGGCTGAATTGCCAGTATCTGTGGCAGCACATGACAGCAATGCTACACCTGGTGATGCTAATAGGAGGCAAGGGCTAAACCCTTGCCATAGTAAACCTACATCTGCAAAGATGGCATTTCCACATGTATGAACAATTTTAGGTGTAACATATGCCTGTTTGGTCAATGATAAAGAAAAAAGAAAAGAAAAAAGAAAAAAGAAAAAAGAAAAAAGAAAAAAGAAAAAAGAAAAGAAAGGAAAAGAAAAGAAAAGAAGAGAAGAGAAAAGAAAAGAAAAGAAAAGAAAAGAAAAGAAAAGAAAAGAAAAGAAAAGAAAAGAAAAGAAAAGAAAAGAAAAGAAAAGAAAAGAAAAGAAAAGAAAAGAAAAGAAAAGAAAAGAAAAGAAAAGAAAAGAAAAGAAAAGAAAAGAAAAGAAAAAATACCCAGAAAGAACAACAGAATTTTTAAATTAATAAAGGCTTATTTGAATTGTTAAAAAGAACTCTCTGGACTTATATGTGTGTTTCATCAAGGGGTCGAGAATAATATGAAAGGAGCAAAGACAAATTGGAATTGTAGAATTCAGAGCAATAAAACCAGATAAATCAATTTTAAATCACCAGATTTGTGATCCTCCAGAGAGCACTGTTGCAAGAAATCCCAGTCTCATCTCTTCCTGCCCACACACATTCTTTCTAATCAGATCAAGAAGATACAGGCAATACCACAGTCTGTTTGAGATTTATTCAGCTACTCTAAGGACTGAACCCATTTTTCACTCACTTCAACCCTTCCCCTGCCCTCTCCATGCCCTCCAAAAAACCCCAGACAATATCATGATGGCAGCATCTGTCATGCGTGATGCAGCATGAGACCTGAAAAACTTTGCTTGCAGGTGCATAGTTTCAGAGCAGAGAGTGTGTTCTGGGATTGCAGATGCTAGAGATCATCATCATTATCATCATCGAAGTAAAGACCTACCATATGCTCCAAATCCTAGAGGCCTTCACAGACATGCAGGGATCAACTATATGCAAGACTGTAAAGAGCCATACTGCTATCTTAGTGGTTCATTCCTGTGAAGTGCGACGAGTAAGGTATGTTACTAAGGTTCTTTAGTACAAAATATTTTGAAAAACCTTATTCAACTAGAAACTATTCATCACTGTACTGATTGCCAGCAGATATGACTATTAATTTGCATGCTGTCAGCTGGTGGATCAAAGTCTTGAGAGCATACAGGTAAAACTGACTTAAGCCAAATTCCTCAGACTATTATAAAAAAACCCAAACCCACAAATAAAAACATCTAGGGTGCTAATTTAAACAAAAGACAAGAAATTGAGAACAGTTTCAAACTGAGACTTGAAACTTTTTAAATTAATGTGTCTTTCTGGGTACCAGTTTCCAAAGTAACTTTTGCTTTATGTCTGGGCTTTTACAGTCTTTTTTGTCCCTTGAGAAATAGTGTTACAGAAACTAAAGAAAAAATCTCCTCCATTGCTAAAGTCCAGAACTGGCTGCTGCTGTCTATTAAAGTTAGAGTGAGAAATTCTTCTAATTGTAACTAGAACATGAGGAAATGGAAGCGAAAACCAACTCATTTAAGATGAAGAAGGGTCAGTGCCAGAACTAGCAGGGCCAACACCTGAACAAGAGGAATCAGTTATAGAAACAGGAAGAGGCAGAACAAGCGGTAACTTCTAGATCCCTTTCTTTGACTTAGTTGGAGAACATGCAAAAAGATTTCAACTGTCTTCCAGGTGAACACATCATCAGCTGGATGCTCCAGTGCTGGGACAGTGAGGCCAACAGTTATGAAATAGAAGGCAAGGAAGCCAAGCAGTTATTTTTCTCCTTCCTAGTAGCTGGTGCAGTGCTGTGTTTTGGCTTTAGTCTGAGAGCAATGCTGATAACACATCGATGTTTTAGTTGTTGCTCAACAGCACTTACCCTGATCAAGGACTTTTCAGTCTCTCATGCTCTGCCAGTGAAGTGGAGCACGAGAAGGCTGAAGGAAGAAAAGACAGGACACCTGACCCAAACTAGCCAAAGGGGTGTTCCATACCACAGCACATCATGCCCAGTATATAAACTGCGGGGAGTCACCCAGAAGGGCTGCTGTTCAGATCAGGCCGTGTACTGGTCACTGGGTGATGAGCAATTGTATTGGACATAATTTGTGTTTATTGTGAGTTTTTTTTCCCTTTTTTAGTTTTATATTCTCTGCCCTTGTTATTTCCCTTACTATTAGTAGTATTATATTGTACTTACGCTATTAAACTGTTCTTATCTCAACCCATGGGGTTTACATTCTTTTGATTCTCCTCCCCATCCTGCCCAGATGGGGGAAGAAAGAATGGTGAGCAAATGGCTGCATGGTTCTGAGTTACCTGCTGGACTTAAACCACTTTATTTCTCTAGTTTTCTCTTTCTCCTCATCCTCCTGATACGTTGTTTTCCTTGTTCGTACACAGTCTCTGGTTTTGGTTGGAACTGCAAGCACTGAAAAAATCCTGCTCTTGTATTGTGACATGACTTCAAAGGAGGTATTCTTAGCTCTTTGTGTCTTACTTAATTTCAAATCAATTTTGATAAAAGACAAAATTGTTTGACAGAACCTTAGCCCATCCACTAAAAGTCTGGATATTCCAGGAACAGTTCTGGTAATGGCATGATCTGGTAAATGGTATTATTGTCTGTCATTTTCTATGAAATTTATGTATCACTTAATCTAAACTTTTTAGTTTATGGAAATGACAGCTAAGCAAATAAGAACAAAAAATTGTCTGGGTAATTAGATCAAGCTGCATCCAAGGGCAGAATCTGTGGAAAAGTCTTCAAGTTCAAACTCCAGTTTTGCAAAACAAATATGACATTGGAGATACTAATTCAATGTCAAGAATTAAAGATGATTTATTCACCAGGCTAAAAGGGAAACAGTGCAATGTAGCAGCTGTGTGCTGTGCTTTCAATGACAGTGAGAGAGCTGGACAAGAAAGCTAGCCTGAGAAAAAGGATTGTAGAAATCTTATCTAGAGTAAAAAAATACAGATGTGCAAACAAAAGTCTTTATGTAATTAGAATAAGGAAAGAAAGACACTTATGTGGCCTGTTCATTAGAAGGAAAACACATATCCCTTGCCAACGTGGGATTGCTGTATCCCACATTTTTAAGTGAGATAGGAGTGAAATATGATGCTTAGGCATGTTTTGCTGAGTTCTCTCTGTATCAATATATACTGCAAACACAGTATCTTGAGATCTCGGCACTGTCATTTCCTTCATATCATCCCCAGATGGTATGATCATCTCCTTTTTATTCTAAACTACTTATATTTTTTTCTCACTGAATGCTCTATTGCATTGCAAAAAGTCCATGTTAACTTAGTCTTTACTTGAAATACAGAATTTAGATGTTTTCAATGCCACCAGTCAATGCTGAGATTTCCTGGTGCCATCACTGTAGATGCTCTTCCTACCTCTTTGATTATCAGTTACATTCTAAAGCACCTACCAATGAAATATGTGATTACAATCAGGGCTAAAATTAATGACAGTAACAAAGTACTGTGGTACAATGGAAAGGAAGAATTAATGTATACGTCAGAAATAACTTTAGAATTCCATGCACAAGGAACTGAAGCTGATTTCTGCTTGCTGACCTTTTGTTCTTTTAGCCTTTGGGCTATGGGGTATGCTTCTCAAAAGAAAGTAGTAGGTACTTTATCTTCTTGGTGAGGCAGATATTTAAGACAATCTCTTTTTCTCTCTCTTGTTATCATGTAAAAACACACCCCCTTCATTGCAACAGGTTAATCTTCGAAGGTTCAGAGGTTTAGGGTGGGTGCTTACCAAAAAAAACCCAACCTTTACAGTATTTCATATTTTCATTCTGTTCAGAAATACACTGAAGATAGCAGCACTTACTTTCAGCTAAAACCAAAGCCAGAAAAACTGGATAAATCTCTCAGTGAAAACCGTAAATGTTATAGAGTTCAGTCGTGTGAGGTACTGGCTTTGATGGCTTCCTGTGAGATATAGCATTCCCTCAGTGTAGTCAGTGGGAACCAAAGAACTTGAAGTCAATTCATCTGAATTTGAATTTCAACAACTGCAAATTAAAGAAGGTAAAAGTTGGTTACATCCAGGCAAAGTCTTCTTTGGGTCAAGTTACTGAAAGCTTTGAATGGAAACAGAGATGGCATAATTTCTGTGATAAACCAACACTTTCTGGGAACAAAATGGTCATTTCTCATGAGCCCCGCTTTTTTAGCCTTCATAAAAGTAGTTGTTTTCATATATGAAAATTACATATAAATACTTTTCACAGCAGTGGAATTTTACATACAGCATAAATCTAAACCACCCTCCAATCTGTGGATGTTTAGCTCAGTAATTTCAGTCTGCAAATATTAATGGAAACTCCCCTCTAGCTTCATTTCTATAGCACACATTGAACTGTTGACTGGTATTTAAAAACCATGTTTTTATACTTCAGTATAGTTTTGCACAATTGCAAGGGATTCCAATTTCATTCTTGGAACCAATGTAAAAAGGACACAAAACAGTATTCACACACCTGCTTGGAAAGATCATCCATACTGTGACTTAAAGCTGCGGATTACTATTTGCCAGATACCAAGATAAAGAAGATTTCTACAATAAAAACAGAATTAATAACACAATTGTCTGAAAAAATAGGAGAAGGAAGCCCCTAAATTTAGGGGTAAAATAAGAAGTGCAGATATCCATAACCTTTTTTTCCTTTTTTTTTGTATTCAAAAAGAAACAAAAAGACACTGTTCATCACTGCAAATTACTCAGTTTCATGTTGTTGTTAAGTTCAATTTCGTACTTGACTGATACTGGGAGAAAGAGCCAGATCTTTGTCTGTGATGGTTAATTGAGAATTTGAGCAAAGTATGAACACAGACATAGGAAAACCACTTCATTTATCTAGAGGTCATTTTTTGGATTATATTTCCAGTGTCCAGCAGCATTTTAATGCCCCAAAGCTTTACTTGTACCCTGTACTCAGCTCAATGCATTTCAAAGTAATCTGCAGCTTTCGATACCCAAATTATGTAAAGTGTTTAAAATTTATAATGACAGGAGAACTCAGACATGCCAGACTGATTAACTCATGGCATGTTTGTGAATGAGATTTTTCGTGTATTTAACATGGTATGCTCAATCTGTACTTCTTATTAAGTGAATAATGGTCCTAATTGCAAATTTGTGGGGGTTTTAAATATATTTGTGATCCTTGATTACTGATACACAAGTGCAGACTAGAGTTTGGGCTATTTTCATTGCCTTACAGGTAAAAGTCCATGAAGTGAAAGAGAGAAGAGCTCAGAAGGTTAGTTACAAGCTGATTGGTTTTCTTTTCATCATGACATCATGTTTTTAAGCTTATTTTTTATTATTTTCATCTAGCCTTTATTTTTCAACAGTATCATTTCTCACCAGACAGCAGGTTGTCTGACCTATTGCTAATTTTATTCTTTCTATGCAAGTTGAACCAAGCACCTTTCAGGCAGAGTACTATATGGGTTTTGCTGAACAAATCCACTGAGGCTGATGTAATATCCTTAAAGATTCCCCAATGAGTCTTAAAATACTTAGTTTATAACTAAGTTATTGAGCAAGCTTAATAGCTGCTAAGTCTTAAGCAAAATTAAGGAAGCAACATTGTCTGCAAGGTATCATGCACTGATCTTACTTGTCATCATCATCAGAACTGATGGACAGCGGCAGAGCAGTTGACGTCATCTACCTGGACTTGTGCAAGGCATTCGACACTGTCCCACATGACGTCCTTGTCTCTAAATTGGAGAGACATCAATTTGATAGATGGACCACTCAGTGGATAAAGAACTGGCTGGATGGCCACACACAAAGAGTTGTGGTAAATGACTCAATGTTCAGTTGGAAAGCAGTAACAAGTGGTGTCCCTCAGGGATCGGTGTTGGGACCTGTCTTGTTCAACATCTTGTTAGTGACATGGACAGAGGGATTGAGTGCACCCTCAGCAAGTTTGCTGACAACACCAAGCTGTGTGGTTCGGTTGATACGCTGGAGGGAAGGGATGCCATCCAGAGGGACCTTGACATACTTGTGAGATGGGCTGATGCCAACCTCATGAAGTTTAACCAAGACAAGTGCAAGGTCCCGCATCAGGTTTAGGGCAACCTCAGGCACAGCTACAGGTTGGGCAGAGGAGAGATTCAGAGCAGCCCTGCAGAGAAGGACTTGGGGGTGTTGGCTGATGAGAAACTTAATATGAGCCAGACTCAGTGTGCACTTGCAGCCCAGAAAGCCAACTGTATCCTGAGCTGCATTAAAAGCAGCATGACCAGCAGGTCAAAGGAGGTGATCCTGCACCTCTACTCTGCTCTCATGAGACCTCACTTTGAATATTGGGTACAATTGTCGTGTCCTCAACAGAAAAAGGACATGGAGCTGTTGGAGCAAGTCCAGAGGAGGGCCACAAGGATGATAAGAGGACTGGAGCACCTCCCTTATGAAGACAGGCTGAGAAAGTTGGGGCTGTTCAGCCTGGACAAGAGAAAACTGTGTGGAGACTTCATAGCAGCCTTCCAGTATCTGAAGGGGGCCTATAACGATGCTGGGGAAGGACTCTTCATTAGGGACTGTAGTGGTAGGACAAAGGGTAATGGCTTTAAACTTAAACAGGGGAAGTTTAGGTTAGATAAGAGGAAGAAGTTCTTTCCAGTGAGGGTGGTGAGGCACTGGAATGGGTTGCCCAAGGAAGTTGTGAATGCTCCAGCCCTGGCGGTGTTCAAGGCCAGGTTGGACAGAGCCTTGGGTGACATGGTTTAGTGTGAGTTGTTCCTGCCCATGGCATGCCTGTTGGAACTAGATGATCTTAAGGTCCTTTCCAACCTTAACTATTCTATGATTCTATGATCATATTTGATAGAGATTTCTGACGTGATTTCTGAATTAGAAGTTCTTATTGACTTTTGTCCTAATTCTCTGTAAAGATGCTGTTTGCATACTAACTCATATGAGATTTCTTAAGAAACATGAACTACTTTTCAGATTCATCAGATTACATCCGAGTATGATTTGCAACTGATTTGAAAAATAGATAACCAGTTAAGAATTCCTTAATGCTCTCACTAGGAATTATACTTTGCTCAGACATTTTAAGTTAAGGCTTGAAATTAGATAAGGTAAAATTTAGTTTCCAAGCCTGTTTAGACAGTTAGTGGAGCTGTAGATGTTTATAATCTCAATCAAATGTAAGCAAGAGAATATCAATAATATCATTTTTGCTCCTACATATCAGTTGAGTTTTGTTTTTGTTTTGTTTTACGTATGTTTGTTTTATTGGTTTGGTTTTGTTGTGGGTTTTTTTTTTTATTCTTGGTTTGGTTTGGTTTTTTGTTTTGCTATAGTTTGGACCTCTCCTGCCAAAGTTATTCCAGGTAGTTTCAAGTGCAACATTAGGTAAAGTGTATGCTAACAGCTTTGCAGATCTGTTTAAATAATGTAACATCATATTTAAAATTTCATTTCAATAAATGTTTGTCCAGAAGGATTTGAATTCACTTTGCATGAGTGTTTAAACCAGTCTTACAGCCTGAGCATGCATATGTCACAGCAAATCTATCACAGAAGGTGCAGAGGTTCAAGGAGAATTGAATTTATGTTAGTTTTTTATTTTTTTTCTTTCTGTGGGCTGTTTAAGAAAGCTTGTTTTGAGTACTTTATCTTTTCTAACACTTGTCTTTCTCAGCTCAAATGCTTTTATGATCTATGTAATGCCACTGATGTTTATCCCAAATGGAATTGTCTGTGCAGTGCCAAGACTGAGAGACTCAAAAAAATATATGGTTGCTTCTTTCCTCCACACTCTCTTCAAACTAAAACTGAACACTCTGTCATCTTTTAGTGGAAAGTTTTTGTTTTGGGTTTGTTTTTTTCTTGCTCAATTGACCACAGTGCACTCACCAGGTAATAAAACACCTTTTAAAAGAAACATATGAAGCTATATCCACTGAACTCCAGCACCATTAAATATTTATCGATACAACAGTACACGTTTCAGTGTGATATAAACATCAGGCTCTGCAAATTTAACAGTTTCCAGTGGAGGGAATAAAAAGGAACAAAAAAAGAAAATAAAAGAAAAAACCTCCCTGAGTTTTTGCAGTCACAAGAACTGGACTTAACAAATAAATAGTTCATGATGTGCCAAAACTGAATTGCCGAATGATTGACCACATCCTATATTGCACAAGGAAAAGGCTGCTGTTGTTTTTACAAGTGTGTTTCATTCAGTGTTTTACTTCATTGTGTAAATATTATGGAGCTGGCTTTTCAAAATTAACCTTTATTATAGATTAGCTGCAGACAGGGTTGGAGAGGGAAGGAAGCATAGAAATTAGGGGACAGGAGAACCCCTGAAAGTCTTAATCCCATATTTCCTGAGCTGAAACTGCTGAAGTCTAAAATAAAAGTTCTAGAGGGCTCACGACAAAGAAATATATTTTAAAAGCTGCTCACTTTTACATCTGAAAAGTAATGAGGCGAAAAAAATGCATATATTTTCAGGCACTAGATGGAATTTCCAGGGTAATAGACAGATAAATAGTATGTTACTAAAATTCTACAGCTGTGGAAAAATTTTTGATTCATTTTTCCATTCAGGACTTTCAAAGGATATTTAACAGTTCTGAATGGATTAAACAAAACAAAACAAAACAAAACACCACCCAAACTTAAATAGCTTAAGAACCATTGTGTGCTTTGGTGGAACTTCAGTTTCTAAGACTCTTCGGTGCACTGGAAAATTCCTTGTGAGCAGCAGAGTGGCAAAGCTGAACAAAGTAATTCAGCTTCCATTCTGCATTTTGGTGATACTTTTACGTTGAACCCCTTGCACTGATAATCATAGAGTCATAGAATAATTTAGGTTGGAAAAGACTTTTAATTATCCTCAAGTCAAACTAAACTCTGCCAAGTCCACCACTAAACCGCACCCCTAAAAGCCGCATATACATGTCTTTCAAATATCCCCAGGGGTGGTGACTCCACCACTGGCCTGGGCAGCCTGTTCCAATGCTTGACAACCCTTTCAGTGAAGAAATTTTTCCTAATATCAAATCTAAACCTCCCTTGGTGCAGCTTGAGGCCATTTCCTCTTATCCTAATTCTTATTACTTGAGAGAAGAGATAAATACATGCCTCACTGCAGCCTCTTTTCAGGTAGCTGTAGAGAGTGATAAGGTCTCCCCTGAGCCTCTTTTTCTCCAGGCTAAACAGCCCCATCTTTCTTGTAGTGAGGCGCCCAGAACTGAACACAATATTTGAAGTGTGGCCTCACCAGCACCGAATACAGGAGGACAATCACTTCCCTAGTCCTGCTGGCCACACTATACAAGCCAGGATGCTATCGGCCTTCTTGGCCACTTGGGCACACTGCTGGCTTTTATTCAGCCAGCTGTCAGCTAATACCTTTCACCACCACTCCTACGGCTTTCCCATCCAGCCAGTTTTTTACCCAGTGAAGTGTTCACCTGTCCAAGCCATAAGCAGTCAGTTTCTCCAGGAAAATGCTCTGCGAAATGGTGTCAAAGGCTTTACTAAAATCCAGGTAGACAATATCCACAGCCTTTCTACTAAGTGAGTCACCTTGTCATAGGAGATCAGGTTAGTCAAGCAGGACCTGCCTTTCATAAACCCATGCTGACTGGGCCTGATGACCTGCTTGTCCTGTATGTGCCATATGATGGCACACAAGAGGGCCTGCTCCATAACCTTTCCCAGAACTGAGGTCAGAATGACAAGCCTGTAGTTTACTGGGATCATCTTTCTCACCTTTACCGTAAATGGGAATTATAACTGCTAACCTCCAGTCAACTGGGACCTCCTTGATCAGCCAGACTACTGATAAATGATAGAAAGTGGCTTGCTGAATACTTCGACAGCTTCTTGAGTCCCCTCGGGTGAATTCCATCTGGGCCTATAGACTTCTGTGTGTTTAAGTGGTGTAGCAGGTTGCTGACCATTTCCTCTTGGACTACAGGAGCTTCATTCTGGTCCCCATCCTTGTCTTCTAGCTCAGGGGGATGCATACCTGGAGAACAACTGGTTGATCTGAGGCAAAGGTGGCATTAAACACATTAGCGTGTTCCTCATACTTTGTCACTATGTTTTCCCCTTCATCCAATGAAAGATGGATTCTCCTTAGACCTCCTTTTGTTGTTAATATATTTATAGAAGCAATTTTTATTGTCTTTTATGGCAGCAGCCAGCTTAAGTTCTAGTTGGGCTTTGTCCCTTCTAATTTTCTGCCTGTATAAGTACTTCACAACATCCTTATAGACCTCCTGCCTTGCCCACTCCTCATTCCAAGGATAAGCTGTCCTTTTTTTCTTGAGTGCCAGCCTGTCGTGGTTTAAGCCTGCAGCCACACCACCCTGAAAACACCTGATTTCATCTGATCTCTGAAGCTAAGCAGGGTGGGGCTCAGTTAATACTTGGATGGGAGACCACCCGGGAATCCCAGGTGCTGTAGGCTTTTTAGTGTCTATCACTGTGGTTAGAATGGTTGCAGTGTCAGTGTAGTGGTTTAAGCTCAGCCGGCAACTTGGAACC
>NW_009909686.1:15534-15762 GCF_000696875.1 Nestor notabilis | reverse complement strand
TTCAGCCTGGAGAAGACTGGGTGGAGACCTCCTAGCAGTATCTGAAGGGGGCCTACAAGGATGCTGGGGAGGGACTCTTCATTAGGGACTGTAGTGGTAGGACAAGGGGTCATGGCTTCAAACTTAAACAGGGCAAGTTTAGATTAGATATAAGGAAGAATTTCTTTACTGTGAGGGTGGTGAGGCACTGGAATGGGTTGCCCAAGGAAGTTGTGAATGCTCCAACCC
>NW_009909686.1:11597-15462 GCF_000696875.1 Nestor notabilis | reverse complement strand
TTGGAACTAGATGATCTTAAGGTCCTTTCCAACCCAAACCATTCTATGATTCTACCTGCGCTATGAACTTTTCTTGAGCTCTCCTTTCAGAACTGGGGATGTTTTATATCTGGGCATGGTTGGGCCTGTGAAATACAGTAATGTCCAACCACTGTTTAAAACTGCAGCACTGTCACAGTCTGAAAAAAATAAACAACTGTCAAACAACTTATACTTTCTTGTACAGAACTGTTTATGCCTCTTGGTAATGGAATAATGTGTCACAAACTTTATTTAGCTGTTGCAGCATGCCAGTTTCATCTGACTTGTAGCACTTGCTGAAGCAAGCTGACTGTGTGAAATAGTTGTCTGTACACATCTCATACATCCCTCGTGGTCTGGGTGACTATTCTCTCGCACAGAAGCAGGCTTTGAAGGGCTCGTTGTTGTGTGCTTGGCTTGTAATTGCAATGACATGTAGGAGGAGCGAAACAAGAGGAGATAAGGGAGAAACAGGTTTTATAGCCTAGAACTGATGAGACCTATGAAGAACCGTCATGTCCAGTGGAGGAATTAATAGGCATCCTTAGCAGTAGCACTCACGTGTCTGCTGTGTCTATTAATCTCTATGAAATGACCTAGATGGTTGGACCAACTGCAGGCTTGATGCACTTCCTGACAGCATAAAATTGGCTTGTAATAAATATGCTAAGGGATGCAGGAATAACGGAACCTATTTAGGAACTGACATGCCATTGGGTTTTCATAAATCCCTGGAAGTGTAATGCTGGCAAATGAATATTCATAAACCAGGCTAGTAAAATTTTAAGAGAACCTGCAGGGGATGATGCATTGATGTCAGACACCAGAGTTAATTACAGAGATGGTTAAATTCTTGGCTGACTAGGCTGAGCATGCTCTCACACTAGTTTTTACATAACACAACTATCGGAGGGAGCTACAGTATTGGATCTAGGTTCTCAATCTTTTATATATTGTCTGAAGTAAAAGTCTAACCAGTGTAGAGAACAGGAAGTATTTACATCCAGCTATTGTGGAAATGAATCAGCTTCAAGGAGTTGAGTTGCCGATCATTTCTTTTGTGCTTATTTTTTGTTAGTGAATTGGTCCCAATTTCTGGCTTGCTTGCTTGCCATGAAATGCCCTGCTGGGCTGGGAAGCATGTGGTGGCTCTCTTGAAAATTGCCAGTTGTTAAATGCAATCTGTAGCATTCCCTAGACTTATTACTGGGAATACTAATACTACAGTAGCTTTACTTACTCAAGGTAGCAAACAGTTTTAAGGATTTTTGCTTTGTTTTAAGATACATTATTCCTCTCAAAAGAATTATGAAAAAGATATGATTTCTATTTTGTAGGATAGCAGTATTTTATAATGCTTTTAGAATTGCTGAGGGGTTGGAGCAAGCTACAGAGGTCACAGTTGTAGTCCCACTTGGCAGAAATAAATTGAAAAATCTCTAACTTTTGGTGGTGGTCAGTATACTCTGTTTTCCTTATTGCATTTTTTTCCACAGTATGGATTGAAACTGTAGGAGCCATGCTAAAGCAAATCCCGCATATGTGTCCTTGTAGTGGTATGATGGGCAGAAATGCTGGACAGGATTCTAGCTACCCTGGAATCAGGGTAAAGTCTTAAACTTTAGGACCTTACTGAAATTAATGTTACTGTTCCAATTCAAAATTATACATACTTCCTTTCTTAAGTAGAAAGGATGAAAAGGAAGAACATGTTACTATATTTCTTGAATCAAGATCTGTAACACAGGACTCTTTGAACAGCAGAGCCCTTCCAGAGAGGAAGATGAACAAAATAATACTTGGATTCTTTTTTTAGATGTGGTGTGATGTTAAAATCTAACCCAAACCAAACTAGTAATTTGTTTTGGCCAAGGAAGTGGAAGAGCTGATCACCTCCTTTGCTCTGCCAGATCAAGGAACAGTAAACACTATAAACATAGATGAAGCAGTTCTTAAATCACAGCAAAAAGCCTGAAAACAACTGAAAATCTCAAACCATGCTAAATAGGATTCTGAAGGTTTGTGAGACTTTAAGAAAATCTTTCCAACTTGTTTTGAAATTGAGATCTTTGAGCTTAAGAGGCAAATCTTCAGCAATCTAATAGAGATGCTATATGGCCATAAAAATGCAGAAATCTTAAATTTCAAAATGTCAGAAATCATGCTCCTAAGAGTTCTCATCCATTGGGGGAGTGCAACAAGAAATTCCTGATGTCTAGAGAGATACACTGCGATTTGAGAGAAGGAAAATAACTGACTAACCTCAGCTTTCAGCAGCCCGTGTTGTAGGGCGATTAAAGAGGCAGTGTTTGTTTTGGGTATAAAACACAGGCTTCCTTTTTGACAGAGGCATTTGGAGTCCTCCAAGTGGACAGCTGATTTATCACTTACCTAATCCTGTGGTTTGTGTGATTATGTAAGCATGAATTCTTTCACACTTACTGATCTGTCTTGAGTTCTTTTACTACAAAGGGACTTGTGCAACAGAAACTCTCTCCCCCAGCCACCTCTTCCTGCTTTAAGCTTGCCTCTTTAACTGTGTGGCTTTTCTACATGCTGTCAGGTAGGAAAAATAAAAATATACACTTGCAAGATGTGCTTCATGATGGAAAACAAAGTTCAAGACTGTTCTGGATGAGAGCCTTTTGAATGTAGCTTCCAGGCAGCCAAAGCTGTGTTGATAGCATCCATACAGGAGGCAGCAAGGCTACTTGCCGCAGAGGGGGAACTGAACAGATGCCAAACCTTGATCACAAGTCTGTCCTCTGGGAATAAAAGCTTCTTTGTTTGAAGTCCTTATCAAATTAAGGGGGTTTTAGTAGGTATTTCCCCTTCTTTCTCCCATAGTTGCCTCATTCTTATGTTGCTGTTGTACTTAGTTTTCTTGTCTAAATTGTTCAGACTTCCTAGATGGGGAATCTCTATTTTCATGCAGATGCAGACCACATCTGGTTTAAGAGATTCTTCGGATACCCTCCCAAGATGAGCAGTATCCACAGGCCGAAGGACTGATATAATCAAAACAACCATCCATCAGAGGATGGATGCAAATGGTTTCTGTCATTAAAGCCAAGTGTTTCCATGGACACTGTGGTCTAGAAAGGTTGTAAGTGAGAGACTGGCATGGTGGTGATGGTCCACACAGCACCAGTGCTAGTCATCTGCAATAAAGTGGACATTTTCTCCTCAGCTCAGCAGCACTCAGCCAGTGCTTCAGGAGGAGCGTAGGGGATAATCCAAGCTAAAGATTGTGCAAAATGTGAACTCTAACTTCTGGAACAACAGTTCTTTTTCTGAATACCTTTATGAAAGTACCTTTAAAGATGAAAGCACCTTTAAATAGATAACCTCCTCTTGCTGTTCTGCTTTGATGCCTTTTTGTATGGTTCTTGTATTTGACCTTGGCAGTATCTGAGAGGAAGAAGATGGGGATGAAAACCTGAATAGAACTTGGTTGAGTCCTTTTTTTCCCAAAAGAAAAATTGCTGAACTGAATTAACTTTCCTATCTGGGAACATTTCTTGGTGTGAGAGAAAGCAGTGTAGAGAAAGGAAATGCAAAGAGATCCTGGTATTGCACTTGATGTTGGGTTATAACTTCAAATTCCTGGGGTCACCTCTTCTCACTCGGTCTTCTCTGCTGCTAATGTTCCCGAGCCTCCTGGGAGACAGGAGTATCAGGAAGATGGCTGGCCTGAAGTTTTAGTTCCGGTTATTTTTGTCAAAGTGAGCTGGTCAGTGGCTGTGTAAAAATAGTCTCTGTGGGAAGAAGGGGGATGTGATCTCAAGGAGCCATCTTGCAGGTATTGCAGTGAATAGACAAGCACTAACGCCAATCAGCGTGA
>NW_009909686.1:0-11566 GCF_000696875.1 Nestor notabilis | reverse complement strand
TGCTTTTTGATACATTGATGGTGCCCAATATGAAGCTTCATGTCCAGTCATTTGCCTGCACTTCAATTAGCTCCCTGTCCCCCTCTCATTCATAACCAGTGCTGCCTGTGCATTTCATATGTCTGTGCTCTCTCATCTGGAGCCAGTTCTTGCTCTCAAGAGCAAACACGCTGCAATCCTGAAGATAGCACTGTGATACAGGCAAAAAGTGTCCTTAGGAGTATAATTGTGTGAGCTTCAAGCTCTGCAGGATTTATATGGAGCTCTGCTCTCTTTCTAAAAGCAGAGACCAGCATTCCTCCCTTTCCTTTAATGATTAATAAGCAATTACAAAGGGGTGGGTTTTGTTTGTTTGCTTTTTCAAACTGCAAACTCCGCATTTGTTTTTCTGTTCGGGGACAGTTAGAGGAGCATATGGCTGTATTGATGGTGCAGAGCTGCCACTCATTTTGCCAAGTTGCTGTTAGTTTCCATGTGGCCAGGCAGCATTGATGAAAAAGCCCTGCCTTGCCCTGCCTGCTCCTGCATTGTTTCCAAATAAAGGCATGTCTGAAAGAGGAGTTAAGCCTCCAACTGCCAGACCTTAAAAAAAAGAGACCTTATACCCATGGGCTGAAAAGAGGTGATTTATCTGCAACAAACTATTCCTTCCTCAAACCCCCTCCCCTGACCCTGCTTCCCTTTCTCAAATTAAGGGAAAAAGTTGCTTTGAAATTTAAATCATGCAAACTGGTTGTTTTGCACTCATGCTCTATAGCAGAAAGTTTAGGAACCTACCCATCAGCCCTGGAGGCACCCTAAACTTACTGAAAAGTCCAGTCAATGTATTTCTTTTTTTTTTTTTTTTTTTTTTTACATTGAGAGCAGATTTAAACAGACAATGCTTGTGTTCCTGGAAGGTACTTACTAAGTGAGCCTTTCCTTGCATATAAACGCTCTTGTAGGTGATGATTGAAGAAGTTAATGACTACCTTCACAACGCAAGGTAGTAGTTTGGGTGACTTTGGCTTTTATTATTTCTTAAGCCAGAAGTACTCTTTGTCAGGGTTTAATACAAGTTTGAAGTGACATAATGGTGTTTTGCTGTGTATGATCTAAGGACATAGCTAACATGAGGTTGTTAGGAAGAAATAATTTATTAGACCAGCTGGTATGGGGGGAAAAAATGAGACAAGCTTGCAGGCACACCAGCACTTCATCAGGCTTGAAATAGAAGCAGCAGATTTCAAGGTTAAACAGAAGTTAGGAAAAACTACTCAGTTTAATCAGACATGCATTGAACTGTCAAAGAAGAGCTTGCTGGTATGATATTCCTTCAGTGGAGGGGGGAGGGTGAGAAGATAATTGTTTTATGGGAGAAAGAAATAAGGAGCTTACAGCGTGTTAAACAGGGGGAGGCTATAAAACCAGTACCTGAGGAGCCCATGGCTGTTTGTGATATCTGGGGGAACTAGGAAATTTTAGTTCTTTGTCTTCTCTTTGGAAAGTTTTATTTCTGTAGCCTTTTATTTGAGAATCAGGATTGCAAAGATCAGTCATTTGTAGACAAATAGAGTTAGATTTATCTAAAATAACTTTATTAGGCAAATCTAGTTTCAGGCATTCTTTGTTAACTGATTTCCATCCTTTGCCTATACTGCTAACTTAAGAAGTTACCTGGTAGTCAGTTCATAGTTGTAAAGGTAATAGCAGAAAGAAAAAAACCCCTCTATTGTTTGTACGAAGTATTTACTTCTAAAATCAGATCAAATATATTCTAACAAGAAGCCCTGAATGCTAGTAGAATTTCTAATTATTATTTTCCTCAAACAGAAATCAAATTCAGAATTGAAACATTAAAAAAACAATTTCAAGGCTTTGCAGGATGATAGATGTTTTACTTGTGCTGCTAAAAGAGTTGGCAATGTACTGGTTTTAAGCTTTGAATTAGGATGTCTTATCAGTATGGTTTCAATACATATGTGATGATGTACTGTCAATGTATACTGGACTGTGAAGAGCAGAGGAAAACTATTCTGTGCTCTTCTTCTAAAGCTGTTCAATGTTTTTCTTTAGGGCTGTATCATAAAGTGATTAATATTATAGTTAAAGCAATGTCAGATTAACCATGTTAAAGTAGAAGTCATTATCTTCCAACTTGCTCATCTTCTAACTTGGTCATTTGACTTCTTAGTTCTTTTTAATGGGCTATACAAACGGTCCTGTAAATTAACCTCTGTATATATTAACAGTTGCTTTTAAAGTTATGGTATCTGGCTTTATCATGCAAAACTGACTTCCAGCATCAATGATAATGCTCAAAACAACTAATGTTGTTTGAGTGGTGTCAGGAGTCTGCCTATTCTCTTTTCTGAGTTCCACTGCTGTATGTGAAGAGGGCAGAGCTGTTTACTCAGCTGTGTCCTGTTAGTACCACAGGGGCTGGATAGGTAACCCTTGCATTTAACCCAAACTCTGGGTAGGTGGAGGAAGTCAGAAAAGCTTAATTTAATTTAGATAAACTACTCACCAGTAGTATCTATCATTCTGCAAAGGTGTAGCTGTGCTGGCTTTTGTCTTTCTCTGCCAGAGACTGAACCAACAGTTTGAAAAAAGCTGTCATGCATTGGAGCCATTTAGCAGCAAGTAGGATATATTGAGGGAGAGACCACAGCATCTTCTGTGATCCTTGATGTTGCAGGATATTGCATATCTTTGTCTCAGTGTCCTTGAAGGCAGTTGTACAAAAGCTTTCAAAGATTAAGGTCTGTTAAAACCTCCCTTTCACATGGTGCTTCAGTCACGTAAGTCTTTGGTCAGTTGGCGAGCATGGGAGCCAAGGTTTTGTGTTCTGCTCTCTAACTTTTCAAGAAATTAACTGGAATTAGTTGTGAATGTCCTCCACCACCACCACTTTAATAGCAGTACCACTGCTTTGTTAAATTCTTATGGGCCTCAGGAGATTTCCTGAAAACCTAAGCTGGACACCAAATCAGCCTAAGACTGCTCTTGAGACATTGAATGACTTTAGTATGGCCTCTGTATAGCAAATTCAGAGGAAGACTAGTATTAGAAGCTAAAACTAATATATTGTTTTACTATTTGACCAAAAAGGAGTAGCAGCACTAGGCATTCAAATAATTTTGATATGGAAAAAACTGTGGTCTAACTGGAGGTTAATGGAGTGTGGTGGCTCAATTCCAACAGATAAGGGCTGTGTTTGTATATTGGCTGCACACTGTATAAGTAGCTTTTATTTATGGCAGAGGTAGCCAGCATGCTCTGTAAAGTTAAAGTTGGAATTAGAGTATTTATAGGATTCCATCTCAATACATTAATACTGCCAGTGCTTGGAAAGACAGAGAATAAATTGGCATGACACTTGATGGTATTAAAAATGGTGGGGGAGGAAGGCGGGGAGGGAAGAAAGGAGAGGGAGAGTATTTGTAGCAGTTCCAGAAGGTGGAGATGGGTATAACTATATATGATTGTGACAAAAGGGGACTCAAAGTTTGTTCAGGATTCTTCTTACCATCTTATTTTTCATACCCTCTCTCTTAGTAAGGGTAACTGAAAGTCCAAGTCCTGTTGCAGTCTCTAAACTTGAAAACTCAAGTATCCTGTATGGACCCCACACTCCTTTATTTTCTTCACAATCTAAAATACTGGGGGGGTGGGGGGGGTGGAGAGGGAAATGTCTATGAACAGGAGCAGTTAAGCCTTTAGATAAGGAAAGAGGAATAAAATGTAAGTTTTATTTTCCTGGGGAAGGGATAAATTTGTTACAGAATTTAGCAGTGTGTTGCTAGATGTTCCTGTTATTTGCCACAAAGTAGTTATTGTGGAACACCCTCAGTGGCATGCTTCACCCATAGAAAGCAAGCACCACAACTAATAATTTATCACTAACACGGAGAAATAACTGCTTATGGTAAATAATGACTCTTTAAATAAAACAAGGCAGTGGTCTACAGTGATGCAGATTTCTGTCATTCCTGGTGCTGACTCACCTTGGCATCCCTTAGTCTCCTCCTTTCTCTTCCCTGCCTTTTTATGTTTGGAAGTAATTTTTGAAGGTTACCTACCAGGCTGCCTGTCTTCCTCATTTCTTTGCTTCCCAATTACAGGACACAAAGACAGGTGAATAAGACTTTCAGAGAGTCGTAAGCTCATTTTAACGGAAAATTTTCTTATAGTCAATAGATGAAAAGAATCTTTAAAAAACCTCCTAACCTAGCAAACTTTTTTCCTGTGAACCTTTTGTAAAATCTAGTTTCTATGTAGATGGCTTTTACACACCCCTCAGACCCTTGAAATATCAGAAACTGGATGCTCTCATACCATTTCTAATAATGACTTGCAAGAAATACAGATAATTCTTGGCAAACAAAAAGCTCCCAAAAAAGGAGCTAGCTAAGAACCTACATATGCCAAACTGTTTAATAGAATAGTTTCACACACACACACACACACTCACATACATATATACCCTTGAGGGAAAAAAGTGAGAATTCGACTATAAAAATGAAGTTACGCTTTCCAAGTGAAATCCCTATGTAGTCCTCTCTAGGAGCAATCCTCTAGTTTTGTTCAGCCTTAATTAAGTATCATTCTGGTGCTCCGGATCTCCTTGGATATAGGATTTTGTTATTTTACTGCATATTGTGAGCTAATGCAACTCCTGGACTTACTCCAGTCTGTGCTGTCTTAACATCTAGACTTTGAGTATAAGCTGCTGATTATGGTTTCAAACTTCCCAGGAAACAAAAATAAAGAACTGAAGAAAACGCTGCAGCTTTTCACAGTGATCTCATGCATGGCCACATGCTGTCAAGATGTTTAAGTTTCTTGTACTGAGCTTTAATGCAGGCATACTTTCCATGGGAGTTTAAAACGCTGCTGTAGTTTGACTTAAAGCCATTGGCAAGCAATACACTTACAAGGTAGACTAAATGTCTTGAATTGTAGCCTTGACTGAGCTTTTTTTCTGTTTACTGTTTAAGAACTTTATTTTTTTTTAAGTCAAAGCAAGATGTGTATGCTGAAGTGCAATACAAACTACTAAATAATTTATTTAGATAAACTGCTGGATTACCTAGCTCTTCTACTCCTTAATTTTATTCAGTCCTTCCACTAGCACTTATAAAAATCAGGCCAGGTGCAGAAAGGCAGTGAGGAAAACAAGCATCTTGCTTGGACTTCAAAATCCTTTGTGTGAGGCATTGATACAGAACTCAATAGTAAATGTGCCAGTAGTGCTGGTGTGCCAAAATAAAGTTCCTGAATGGCTCGTGGAGGCTCCTTGCTATAGGACGAAGGGCTATTTTCATGCTATAAGAATACCTTTCTGCAGACTCTGTGAGCAGGACACTGTGCTGAAAATAAAGTAGGTGCATTTCAGTGAATTTCTTGTGTACATGTCCAATACGTGCTTTGATAAGGTACTGAAGCTCATGCACAGTTGCTGTTTATTGCTTGGATTGCAAACTCTGGGAGCAGCCTTAGCTGTGGCTGTGGAGACTGGGAGGATGGTGGTGAAGCTTCTCAGGGTCCATGCACCCCAAAATTCCCCAAGGCTTGTAGCATCTCAGTTGTTGGAAGAACAATACAGCAGCTCAAACGTCATCCATCAAGTTCCTGGAATGTCTAGAGACTGCTTCCTCAAATAAATGTTGGACATGCCAACCAAGAATGAAGCACTGCTGGACTTGCTACTCACAAACCAAGAAAACCTGCTTTGTAATATCTTGGTTAATGCCAGTGTTGGCTGTAGTGATCACAATAGTTTGGGATCTGGCTGAGCATGCTGTAGGTTAGTACTAAGACCAGAGTTCTAGATTTTAGAAAAGCAAATTTGAGCTTGCTCAGAGCTCAGTCAGGAGGGATTCCATGGGAAGCTCCATGGAGTATAAAGGAGCTAAAGTGCTGGGAGATTTTCAAGAATGCTCTTCTGGAAGCACAAAAACAGTTGGTCCCCTTTAAAGATAAGGGAAATAAGTGGGGCAAGAGACCCCCTTGGCTAAACTGCAAGCTTCTGAGCCTGTTCAAAATCAAAAGGGAAGTGTGCCAAAAATGGCGAAATAAACAAATACCTGTTGAGAACTACATGGGCATTGCCAGGGTGTGCAGAGATGCAGTTAGAAAAGCAAAAGCTCAGGTTGAATTGAAATTGGCAAGAGATATTAAAAACTACAAGAAAGCGTTCTTCAGGTATGTAAAAAACAAGCAAAACAGTAGGAAAATACTGGCCCACTGTTAATCAGGAGAGCAGAATTAGTTACCAGCAACACTGAAAAGGCAGAAATTCTCAATGCTTTCTTCACCCCTGTCTTTACCAGCACTGTTGGCCTTTGGAACAAAAATCCAGGTTGATGCAAACACAGACCCAGCATCAGTGAAGGAAGAGTTGGTATGTGAACTATTACAGGAGCTTGACCCCTACAAATCGATGGGCCCTGGCACTCTCCACCTGAGGTTGTTAAAAGAGCTGGCTGATGTCGCTGTGAGGCTGCTCTCCATAACCTTTGGGAAGTTGTGAGAGATCAAGGGACATCCCAGAAGACTGGAAGAAGGCTAAGATAAGGTTTCCCACAGCCTCCTCCTAGAGTAACTGATGCATTATGGTCTAGACAAGTGGTCTGTGTGGTGGGTGGGAACTGGCTGACTGGCTGCAACCAGAGGATGTGGTAAATAGCTTCTTTTCAAACTGGCAACCTGTCACAGGTGGGGTCCTCCAGGGATCAACGTTGGGCCCAATGCTGTTTAGTATCTTCATAAGTAATCTGGAAGATGGGATCAAGTGTATCCTGATGAGTTTGCTCATGATACCAAACTGAGTAGGGAAGTGGACACTTCAGGAGGGAGACCCGCTCTGCAGAATGACCTGAACAGGCCGGAAGAGTGAGCTAACAAGAACCTTATGAAGTTCAACAGGGACAAGTGTAAGGTCTTGCACCTGGGTAAGCACAATCCAGAAGTGCAGCACAGGCTGGGGTCTACCCAGCTGGGGAGCAGCTCTCTGGAAAGGAACTTAGGAGTACTAGTGGACAACAAGCTCAATATGAGTGGATAGTGTGCAGCTGCAGCAAAGAGAGCCAACAGGATGCTGGGTTGCATCAACAAGGGCATCACCAGCAGAGATAAAGATGTCATTATCCCACTCTACTTGGTGCTTGTAAGGCCACATCTGGGATACTGTGTACAGTTTTGGTTCCTGCTATGCAAAAAAAGATGTGGACAGGCTGGAGAGGGGCCAGAGAAGAGCCACAAAGATGATCAAAGGACCTATGAGGAAAGGCTGAGAGAACTGGGTTTGTTCAGCCTTGAGAAAAGAAAGCTCAAGGGAGACCTCATCACCATGTTCCAGTATTTAAAGGTTGGACACAAAGAAGATAGAGACTCCCTTTTTACAAAGAGTCACATGGAAAAGATGAGGGGTAATGGGCACAAGTTACTCCTGGGGAGATTCTGATCAGATTCACACTGAGAACAATTGACCACTGGAATAATCTCCCCAGGGAAGTGGCAGATGCCTGGATGTTGGACACTTTAAAGATTCAGCTGAACAGGAAAGACTAAGAAAGGTTAGACCATATCATCCTTGAGGTCCTTTCCAATCTGGTATTCCATGATTCTGTGCTCCTAAAGCTCCTGAGAACTGCAAGGTCCTTAATTTAGAGTGTGATGTGGGTCGTGAAGAGAAGTCTTGCTGCAGAACCTGCCCCATCTCCCTGCTGGCTTTTGCAGCCCCTCTTGAGTGTTGTCCTCCTGCAGCAGCCGAACATATTGCTGCCTCATCTGAGCTACCAGAACACTTGGCTCAGCACTAGACTGCATTCACGCATGACAGGCCCCTAGTGACATGATTTTGTAGCATCACCTGGCACAGTGCTGTGTCCCACTGTGTCCTGCTGGCTAAGAAGCACTGTGCTGTGCATGTCTGTGATTTTAATACAGGATTCCTCAGCGGTGGTTTTGCCTCACTTTTAGACAAATACTACTGTAGGCGTATTTTCAAAACCTGAGTTGTAAGGCTTGCCTTGCAAGGTCCTTTCCAACCCAAACAAGTGTATGATTTTGTGATTCTAAGTCTGCTAAATTGGACAGCCCTTTACTGAAGCCTCCTGGAGAAGGAAAGCAAAACTCTGCTCAGTTAGGTGGCCTGGTCTAGGGTGTGGTAGGGTGAGTAAAGGGAGCCAGTGAGGTGGGACAGGGTCTCTGATGGGAGAGTCTGCAGTGGGAGCTGGAGAAGAGCCAGGGGAGAAGTAGAGGTAGATTTGGAAACAGTGACAAGTGCAGCTTGATTACCCATAGTATGGGGTACAGGAGGAAGGTGAAGTATGCAGAGGGCAGCAGAATTAAAATCAGGAGAGGGGGATTGGCAGTGATGAGAGCTAGGAGACTAAAAGGAGTAGAGCTGGGAATGACAGTCCAGTCTCAGGAACGTGCATGAAGTTTGGGGTAAGTAGAGCTGAGCTCCTTCCCTGTGGCAGTAAAAGCTGTGGTGTGGCAGAGCATTCCTTTCCAGCCATCACACAGGCATCAAGGTTGCACCAGCCCTGGGGACTGTCTTCTATACGTTCCCAAGGTGGTTCTGGGAACCTGGACTATAACATATCTCCTAGCTCCCCAAGCAGCTGCCCTTGTTCTTTCATTTGTAGGCTGTTTCTCTGCTCACCACATTTCATTTGAACAAAGTCATGATGGTTTTGCTTTTGAGCTCGAACTGACCATCTGTACACCAGGGGAAGAACACCTCTTCGTTACCTCGCTGAAACCCCATCTGTTTTCTCAGTGACTGTGTGCCTGCAGCACGTAATTGCTGATTACATGGTAGATGTGTTTCCTCTCGTGTGACTGAGAGCTGGGGTGGCAGTTGACTTTTGTAAGGTTACTGAGGAAGTGGCCTGTTTGGAGGAGTGTATGAGGAAAAAAATCTTCAACTTTGATTTAAAGGTTAAGTAGTTATGTGAGCCATTACTCTGTTCTTTCAGCATCACCTTTGATATGCATAGATTTTGCTGTAATTATGTTTCTACCCTGTTCTTGAAGAATTCAGTGAGAACTTTGCTTGGTAGCTTTGCACCAGACAGGTATAACTGAGTACAATAACCATGCTTTGTCCTGAGAAATGAAAAAGCCATGCTGCTCTGTGAGAGTGATTTCTCTACCACTTAGGTGACCTTTTTATATATAAGGGATTCAGAATATGGATTAAAAAATTTTACTTTTTTTCCATTGTTTTCAATCTTTTCCACAGTGGAGGAGATCCTGCTGTATTTCTAAACTGTCCCAAAAATGCTTTCCTGAAGCCTGTCCTTTGGAACTTTTAATGTCTGTGAGCAAAGATGGAAAATGGGAGTGCTAAAATGGAGAAAAGTAACATTCTTTTCTTTACCTTTTTTACTTTACCTCCTATTTAAGATTAAAACTATGAAAGCATAAAGGCATTTGAAAGCAGTTGTTAGTGTGCAGCTACACAAATGTTCCTAAATTAACTTGTTACTAGTGAGACTGTCAGTACTTTTTTTTTCCTGAATGTGCTCGAGTTTATTGACATTCTCCTTTTTAACAAAGAGGAGAGAGAATGTTCCCCCTGGCACCTAGACTTTGTCAGCGTGTACTCTGAGAGGCTAGAAACAAATGGGTGAACCCTTTTCCTCTGGCAACTAGTGCAAGCCCAGTAGGTTTTCTCTCGTCCCAGCCTGTATGTCTGTGAAGTGTTGACTGACTTCCATAGTTCAGGGCTATTCTGACTTCTTCCTAAAACTCTGTGAACAGGTCTAAGGCACACAGAATCATGCACTAGTTTGGGTTGGAAGGCACCTTAAAGATCATCTAGTTCCAACCCCTGCTACAGGCAGGGACACCTTCCACTAGACCAGGTTGCTCAAAGCCCCGTCCAACCTGGCCTTGAACACTGCCAGGGATGGGGCAGACACAGCTTCTCTGGGCAACCTGTGCCAGGGCCTCACCACCCATGCCTGAGTTGTCTCATTCCTAATGTGTGTTTTAGTTTCCTACAGCATTCATTATTAATATTAGTCATAAAAGCATACTGTGCTGCTGATCTAAGCAAATTGGACACAAAGTGAGTTAGCTTATTTTAGGACTACTTGTATGTAATCGTGTCTGACTGGCCCTCTTCTGAATGCATGTGCCCCACTTCTCTGTATTCCTGAAGCATATATTGGGTGAGAATAGACTGAGCAGAAAAACAGCAGTTCTGAGCCAAGATCTGTGTGTGCATCTGGGCACAGCTTCAGCCCAAAATGATAAGCTTACAAACTGTCAGCATGATTCCCAGCTGCATTTTTAAACATGCACTATTTAAAGAGTGAGTTGGCCATAAATGTTAATGCTTTTAATTATAATGTGAACCCCAGGTTCATTGCATGAGCAGGACATAACTGTGGTAGTTTGGTTTCTTTCAGTGGGGTGATAATCATGGTTTAGTTTTACTCCCTGTGTGTTAAGAGATTTTTCTAGCTGTGAGAATCATTAGGTAAATGTATTGTTATATCTGGTAGTATTAGGTAGGTATTTAAGCCTTATAGAGGGTTTAAATACCCAGCAGGGTGGTATCGTTTTGCAAGTACTGAGGAGCTAAGATAGGGAGTTTACAAAATACAAGAACTCCACGTTTCGAGGGCAATGGGCAGGATGTTCAGTTTGCTGCCCAGCGCCCTCCTGTAGACCTTCACTCTCTGTGCCTGTCCCTGCTGACTGAGGACAGTCTTGCCAGCTCTCCAGCAGTGCCCTCACTGGGGATGCTTCATTCAAGGCAGCAAAGTGCTTAGAAAATTCAATGCCAGCTTTAGAAAAATCAGGGTACAAATAACATCTGAACTGTCTTGGTATTTTACTGTTCAGTGCCAGGCGCGGGGGGGAATAAAGGGACGGAAATGTACTGCCTGTACTGACCTATAGGGAAAAAGCCATCTGAGCAGCCCCGTGGAGGGGGTGACCCGTGTGGCTCTCCTCTGCCTGCCGGCTTTAACCACGGAGCGGCCTCCTGGCTTTCCTTGCAGGCGCTGTGCTGGGTAGGAGAATAGGATGGGGTACAAATCGAGCATCTTGAAATTACCTTGAGGTATAAAGGAAAAACTAGTCTGAATTGCAGGAAGAGGCAGTAGGCAGCAGAAGCAGGGGTTGGGATTTTTTGCTAGATACAGCTATTTTGGGGACAGTAAGTCATTACTTTTGAAGCCATCTGTCTGAATTGCAGTGAATCTCACCGTAACTGATAAAAAGCGTTAAATAATTAAGTAGTAGTGTTCAGATGAGTATCTGCACCTTGCTTTCATCTAGTTCCCTTGGTTCTGGTGTTTGACAAGTACCTGTCAGGTGCCTCTGCGCTGTGGAGGTGGCTGTTTATCCCCGCGCTGCTGCCCTACTTTCAAGCAACTCATGCAGCGAGAAACCCGATTATTTTTTCCAGTCTAGTGGTCCTAAAATGTGCTGTGGTGAAAACCGAACCTGAAGTCGCTGCAGCTTCGCTCTGCCTGTGGTAAAGCCGAAGTACGTCTCGCTCAGTGCCGAGCTGCTGGCCGAGCTTATCCTCCCGCGTGGGAGCAGCCAGCGCTCC
>NW_009909685.1:1856-2353 GCF_000696875.1 Nestor notabilis | reverse complement strand
GCTTTCCAGGAGAATCTGCTCCAAGATTTTATCATGGTCCGTAGCTTCTCCATTCTCGCTCACAGATTCATAGGCCATTTCAGAGGCCCTAGCAGAACTAGCCTGGCTGGTCTACTGAAAACTTATTAGTGCTGATAATCAGCTCAGAAACTGTAAATATAGTACAAACTATGGCTCCAGCCCAGAGGAAAAAGAGTAAGAAAATGGTAAATATCTTGAAATTAGGACTCCTCCAAAATCTCATGTTAGCCCTCAAAATTAGGACCCTAAAACTAAATACTGTGCACAGGACACACCGTGCCGGGAGCGGCTCCGCCATAGCGCTGAAGGACGCTGTGTCTATGCCAGCAGACGCTGATGATGCGGCGGAGACGGGAAGCAGTGGGGCCCACACCACCTTCATGCCACTTCTGGCAGCGCACGGTGGTAATGGCGCTGAGGAGCCCGCGATGCAGTTGAAGCGGGGCCGGCGGCTCCGGGGGGGGCTCATCGGTGCC